>NW_019174393.1:15818515-15884456 GCF_002260705.1 Seriola dumerili
CTTGAAAGAACGCAGTGGAAGAGAAGGAACGTAAGGCTGTGTGATTGAGTTCAAGTACATGGAGCAGACCCAGAAGTCACTCTGAAGGCAGCATTAGTGACTTGAGACTGATGAAAGAGCAGACAGGCTGCTGCATTCTGGACCATCTGTAAGGGTTTCACTGTGTATGAAGGGAGGTCCACCAGAAGAGCATTGTAGTAGTCAAAACAAGTGATAACCATGGCCTGGACCAAGAGCTGGGTCCCAGCATTTAGCTCATTCCAAGAACCCTCAGAACTGACTTTTCCGATCCAAGATTCTGCTGCATTTACTCCTGGCATTTATTTATGCTGCAAATATGTAAGTGGACATCTGGATAGGGAAAAATGCGTGTTAACGCAATGTGTAAATGCATGCAGCATTGTGACTGGAATTAAATCAGTTTGGTCAGAGCACCTCTAGAGGTGGTTTGGCTCGCACTGTGACTGGATTTCATCACGGTGTAACTGCAATCTGAACAGAGAGTTCATGTTCTTCAAGACAATCCGCCCAGCGAGTTGAAATGCCACCAAATTCCAAGTCTTCCAGTTTTAGCATAAGTGAGCCTGACAAAAGCAATAAGTAACAGTCATACCTGGTAAGTCACAAAATAATTTAAAAATCAATGATATCTGTTTGTGTCAGTGATCCCCTTGACCTCAAACACACCATGTTCATCCACATTCACTTAACAGAATCCAATAACAAAATGGGGAAGACCAGGATAATGATGCTTATTGACACTTGGTGCAAATGTAAAGACCTGTGGATTGAATGTAATTATATCTATAATATATCCAGATACCACATGCAAATGGGGCCAATACAGTGAGTCATGATGTCACTATACTACAGCATAAATTTTTGGGTGGCCAAAGGAAAAAGCTGCACATTCCCATATTATATCTACATGAAAACATAATGGCAAATGTATTAGTAAACTGTTGTCTATTTAAGCATATAGCACAGGTAGAGCAACATTAGCATTTATGTGGAGTCATGTTTCTGAACAATAGTCCAATATTCACTCTCTTTTTATATCAGACTCTTTAGCTGCTGGAAGATCAGACGCTAACCACTAACCGAAAAAATGAGCTAAAAGACGCTAAATTGCTCTGTAAAGCTGACGGGAACTGCTAATTCTGCATTTATCACTATGAGCGACTCCTTTGACATTACACATAGTCATTTGATCCATTGGCAATATGAAAATATTGATCAGTGCAGCTTTAAAATTGAATTTTTAAATTCCCATAATGCCTGTGTTTCAGGAGAGAGAGCAGCAGTGGCGGACTCATGTAGCAGAGCTGACCTCCAGCCAGGAGAAGACTCTGCCAGACAGACTGGCAAGACTCAGGAGATTCAGGGTGAGGATGACTGACTGACTGACAGACAGACAGACAGACAGACAGACAGACAGACAGACAGACAGACAGACAGACAGACAGACAGACAGACACACACACACACACACACACACACAACCAACTGTTGATGTCAAATAGACAGCTGACAAATCAACCAGCTGCCGTTTGACACGTCTGACATGCTAACAGTCTGAGATTTAACACCACAGTGCAGCTTCTTCAGCAGCCACAAGGCCTCTAGTGTTTCAAAGCTCCTGCAGAATAGAAAAGCTTTTTAAAGATCCAAGACGCAGCATTTATCAGACACTGAGGGTTCCTGGACGTCATTATCGAGTTGCACGGCGGTCACAGTTCAAGGTCATAGATCACGCATTAGTTCAAGAGACTTGTCAGTAGCTCCTCAAATGAATGGATGCCTTGAAGTTCAATGGGTGGCTTTGGTAAAGTGAAGGGTTTGAAGCTGTCATCAGCTGTTAGCTTTTACTTTGTGTCACACCAGTGCCAAGTAATTATTTCTTTGTGTTTTCTTTAGCACTGGGCTTCACTGAGACCACCTGTCAATCAAATACTGTGGGAGGGACTTAGAAGTTGCCAAAATCACCTCTGACTATGTTTTAGTTTGTGGTTGACATATTTTGACCAATTCATTCCTCGATCATTCAGCACAGACACTGTTCAGCTTCCAGTAGAGAAGAGTTAAAAAGGCAAACTGCTCAGTCTTTAAATTCTCTCTCCTCCTGCAGGAGTTTCAGAGGAAGGTGCTGGTGGAGGAGGCGGGGATGGAGGGCGGGGCAGCCGACCACACAGTCAACCAGCTTCTCACCAGGATGTAGTTGCACCATATGAGAGAGTGACATGTCATGAATGTGTCTCGTGTTGCACTCTAACATCAATAAATCATCACTGTGTGGAGTGAGACATTAATACAATCAGTGTAACTGGATGACACGATTAGAGAAAACAGCACTGTGTGCAGAATGAGGACTATCCACATCTTCTTGCTTTTAACTGTGAAAATCAAAAATGTCACAGGAGTAGACCAGAAAGCCAAATAGTGATAAAAATTAATATCAGACTGCACAAATAGACGCTGCATTGTTTCCCATTTAAACAGCAGATAAATGAATCCACACCTAAAACAACCAAAGTGGCTTCATTGTGCTACCACAGTCCCACTGCTCAAACCAGGGAAAAACAAACATCCACTTGTGTTCCTAAGAACCTAAAAGACATAGTTCCAGCAACATCCAGTTTAACAGACACAAGCTTTATGTCATATTTTTACTGTTAATGTCAAATTCTACATCCTAAGCTCACTTATGTAGAACATGTCCTGTTTGATGTACATGATGAGAAATTTGTTTGTTGCCGTTTCTTGCCGAGAGTAAAATGAGAAGGTTGACAAAACTCTCATATTTGTGTATTAGCTCAGACCTATAGCCGGGAGGTGACTAGCTTAGCTTAGCAGGAGGAAACAGCTAGCCTGGCTCAGTAATAGAGTGCCAACCCTAAGGTTAGCATCTCCTGGTTCCCTTGACAAAAAGCCAGTGGGACTTTTACATTGTCTTTTGGATTAATACAGAAAATAAACTCTGTGACAAACAAATGTTTATGACACTGACACATTTTGTTCAGCAGGATAATCTTCACTAACCACTTTATGATTTTTGAAGCCAAAATACAACCACCAGAAGCTAATGTTAGGCTATAAACCAACTACACCACAGTCACATGATTTCAACGTCACCACCACTAAAATTCAGATTGTAGTTTGATTTAGCTCTGACCTCTTCTACAAAAGCCTTTCTTCTGACAGAGTTAGAAACAGTTTGTATAAACACAATGTGGCTGTAAAGGTGGACTGGTGAGTAGATCAGTTTTCATGTTCAACGTGATGACGTCTAACGTCCTTGAAAACCTCTGTAGTCTCATTTAGCCACTTGTTAGCAACCGTCCTTTTTTAAGACACGAAAAAGCTTAAAGAAATCATGACTGGGGCATTTTCTGATGTATTGAGCCTGTGTTTACTACAGACTTTATTTCAGGCATCTAAACAAAAACCCATTCAACAAACTACAGACTACAGGACGAGGGAACTGGAAGTGCTAAAATGCTAACAAATTTCCGGGTTTTAATTCAATTCAATTCAATTTTATTTGCATAGCGCCAAAACACTAATATACATCCGCTCATGTCACACAGGGTAAGATTTTAGGACTCATTCCTGCGGCACTCTATTTCCTCCCTTAGTAATTACCTTTGCTTATTTTCTATATGTGACTTCCTCATTAGGGTGAGGAAGTCACAATTAGAAATAGTTTCCGCAGTTTCCATGAAACCACAACTTTGCCATTTTTACACTTTTTGTACAGATTAAACACATGAGATTCAAAGTGTTAGTGAGTTTTAGAGTGACTGTTTCTCATCTTCTATGCTAAGCTAACTGATCACCTTGCAGCTCCAGCATCACACATATGAGACTGGTATCAAGATACTCATCTAACTCTCTCTCATGGGAATCACTGTGAAATCTGTATTGTAATCTGCTTCAATTTGCTGAACGAAGTTACATAACTACTGCACAGAGAGCTTAATTTTTGCCCGACAATTTATGTTGTTTAATATGTTCCCACTGCCTAATTTTCAAAGTACAAAACAATATGGATACAGTGATGCTACAAACAGTACTCTTTTATAAGTCTTATTCAGTTGATAGTCATCTGAAACCACAGTCGGCCTGAGAGACCACTGTGGTGTCATCATATGTTTCCCAGGTGGCTCCACTTTTTATGAAAAAGTCATGATGGAAAAAAAAGCAAAAAAAACAGGGAAATCCCCCAAAATTGTTTGGTATCACTTCCAAGATTAGACACAATTTTAAATCAGTAGCTGAAGGTCCTTCCTGTAGATCCTAACATGATACAATTGAGCTGCAGCTTCCAGTTTCCTGGATGTAAAAACCAGAAGTCAGGCTGTAACATCTCAACAACATCATTTTATGATAATCTCAGCTTGAGTTGATGACAACACTTGTTGATTTATCTGTGTTGAAAAGTTGTGCTCTGTTTTCATGCCAGTGGGAGAGCATGGGGTCTGCAGGAGCCATAAAACATAATTTGTGTGGAATTTAGCTCTAAATTTTTCAAAGAGTTATAATCAGTCATGGTGCATGAGTTGAAGCTTTGAATGATTTAATTCACCCATAAATAAAACCAACAGCATGTGAGCTTCTGTGTATTTATTAATGGTTTCCAGTAAGTGTTTGTGGTTTGTACCACTTTTTGTGCTTGCATCTATGCAACTGTGTGTATTCATATGGCAGGAACGTCTGTCTAAACAAGATTTAAGAGGTCCTGAGACCTGATCTCACTGTGGCCTTCTTTGGTAAATGTGGGGGCAGAAGAAGAAAACAGCAGAAAATAGACAGTGATATTAATAAATATGAAGCCTGAAGCTGGTAGACACAGAAAAATGGCTTCGTATGCACAGAGATGGTATGAGTCCTAAGAGATGGACCACTTTTCTTCACAGGTGGAAAACATACTCATTCAACTAAAGATTTATATATATAATTTTATATATTAATTTTGCATATATATATATATATATGCAAATTAATATTTTGTTCACCATATCATCATCATCTGACCAATTTACCAAGACGTTTTGAGATGTTAATGTTTTTACTGCCATGTTTCGTCACAGAAGAGGCCTCAGGGTCTATTCTAACATCACCTGCTGTGGGCTGTAATGTTCTCTAATACCTCAGTGATTGTCATTCTCTTGACCGCTTTGCGTGTTAGACATACAACAAACAGTCGTTTCCAACCTGCGGGCCGGGGCCCACTGGTGGGCCACGAAGGTATTACACATGGGGCAACAAATCATTTCCAAAACAGCCTACAATGGTTGGAAATGATTATATATGCCAAAAAAAAAAAAAAAATATATATCATATATAATAATATATATATATATATATATATATTTTTTTAAGTTTTAAAAATATTATTAATGTTTAAACACTAAAAACTTAAAAAAAATGTTTTTCATATTAAGGCCTATCAGTGTGATAAACCAGTGATTTCAATTTAAAAGTTTTCAACAGCCACATCATATACAGTACTTGTTTGATACTTTTGATACCAGCAAAAACTGGAGTATCAAAATAGGTATCTGGTTAGCAACAGGAAGAATTAAAAGGAAAGAGTCAGAGACAGATGGTGAATCAACAAGTGATCTCTCCCTGCCAAACAAAAAGGAAAAATTCAGCTTCCTACATGTTTCCCCTGCTTTCAATTCAGTCCTGAATGTTCTGTCAGTATCATTAAGATAAAAAGTGCTTTGAGAAGGTGTTATTTGGTGTCTGTATGTGTAGAAATTTTCAAGTAGGACATGAGTTGGAAAAGGTTGGGAACCGCTGTCTTACTAAGATGTTAACCTTGTCACTATTCCCTCTCTATTTCTGTCACAGTGCAGCACTGCTGTGCTGACACATCACTGACAGATTTAGCCTATTAATAACATTCTAATTGAGGACACGTATCTAACAGTAATCTCTGTGAACATTTTCACTGGGCCTGTCGATCCACTGGAACAGCACTTGCTAAAGTGGTAAATGATCTTCAGTTTACATATTCCCCCTCTGTCCTCGATGTCAGTGCCATTTTTGAAACTTTTTCACATCAAGGATCCCTAAACTGACGCAAATGAGATCGCAGACCCCCATTTATTAAGATTTACTCCCTAGGGTCTCCCATCTGATAAGATTTTTGCTTTTATTACAGTGTTTGAAACTCATGACCAAAATAGTTGTATATTCTATCACTGTATCACTACTTATGGATGGAATTATATTGAAAATAAATTATTCCCCTTTTTGCTGGGAACACCCTCAAGAACCCGTGGGTTTCCCCAGACCCCTCTTTGAGAACAACTGCCATAGATCACTGCATACTCCTAGACCGACTGGAAAACCAATTTGTTGTCTCTGACCTGACCCTCACGTGGTAAAAGTCTTATTTATCTGAAAGAACACAGTGTGTAACTATATAAGTACTTTCTTATAAATATGACATACCCCAAGGCTCCGTTCTGGGCCCTCTGCTTTTCTCTCTTTATGTTGCAACTCTTGGCCAAATTATACTCAGTCCTGGAATCAATTCCCACAGTTATGCTGATAACAGCTATTTCTTCCTGTAAAAGCTGATGAGCCTTCTCAAATGGTCAAATTAGAGGCTAATTACAGGCTTGTCTGCTGCAAAAAGATGGATGTCAAGAAATTTCCTGCTCCTAAATTCACATAAAACAGAGATGGTGGTCACTGGCCCGGCCTGATATCAGCACTCTGCAGTGTGATTTGACAGCAAAGAGTCTCGGTGTTATATGTGATCCTACCCAAGAAATCACAAAGATTTTTCACCTACATACTGTAACAGAGCTAAGGTCCTGTCTTTTCTGTCCATGGTAGATGATGAAATCCTAATCCACGCCTTCCTGTCATCCACTCTGCTCGCACTAAAAGGTATTGCTTTAGATGCTGTGGCTAGAATTTTAACTGAATCCAGAAAATGTGATCACATTACACCAATTTTGGTTCCCTTCACTGGCTCCCTATCAAGGTCATATCAGACGTTAAGGTACTTTTGATGATGTACAAACTACTAAATGGATATTTTGCTTTATACTGCTCTGATCTCCTTAAACCTTAAACTCCATCCTGTGCTCTGTGTTCTCAGAATACATGGCTCCTGTCTGTCCCATAGACTGTATATTAAGATCACCAGCTTGGCAGTGCCTGTCTCTGCCCCTAACTCCTGGCTAATCCAGAAATGGTCAAAGAGGTGGGGCATGAGTGGAACCGAGACTTCAGTGCATGCCAGTTTGTGGAAAGCATACATTCACCCACACTCAAAGTGGCCACGCCCTCAAATACGCAGAACTTAAAGCCTTAATGAAATTTAAACAGGTGAGTTATATAAAAATTTACCCCTGTACAGTTGTCATGAAGGAGGAAATTAGCTATAAAAACCAAAACTGTTTTTCTACCAGGTTGTAAACATGTTTATTTCTGTTGTAAAGTTGAGCATTTTAACATGAGAGTCCATGGGGACTGACTCACTTTTGGAGGCTCAGTCTCTCTGATGTTGCCTCCTCTAACCATCTTGATACTCTCTGCTCTTTCACCTGATCACCTAGCACAAGCAGTGGTGGTGTGCGGAACACAAGGCCTGATCCACAATTACTCAATGAGTAAGTAAGAGTAGATGAGCTTCAGACCCAGTTTTCCTTTTTTTCCCTTTTTAAGTGGGAAAACCCTGTTAACATATTAATCTTACCAGAGTTTTTTTTTTTTTTTTTTTTTTTTTTTTTTTTACAGAGATTTTAAACATGTCTGGAGAGAAACTTTAAGATGTTAAAAACCTTTATCATGCTTTAGTTCTCAGAAGTGGATACCGTAAAGAGAACAAAGATGCTGCCTGTGAAGATTTTGCAGATTCGCTCCATGAACATGTTGACTCTGCAGGACGTGCATGCTTTGTTTACGTTCCTCCAACATGTTTCAACCGTGTTCACTGAAATATATTATCATCATTTTAAGGAGGGGTTGAAATAAACGCTCATCATTTCCAAATATCTCAATCAATATTTTTACAGTGAAATAGTGAAGATGAGAGTAGAAAATGAGGTGGCATGACACACACACACACACACACACACACACACACACACACACACTTCAAAGTTAATGTATTTACACAGATGGACAGAGAATAGGGTGTGTCCTCACTGTAATCTCTATGTATGTGAATTAGTGTGTGTGTGTACGCATGATTGTTTAAGTTCCTGCACGGTTTGTGTGAGGCATGTGTGCACACTTCATGAGTGTGTGTTATACAATATTTTCCATATGCTTAAGTTGTTGTAGTTATGTTTTGGCTGTGTGGGCATGTGTGTGAAGACATACGCACACAAACCATGCATGTGTGTGTGTGTGTGTGTGTGTGTGTGTGTGTGTGTGTGAGGTGCGGCCGGGGGCATTCTTCAGAGTGACACATGAAAGAATTAACATCAGAGTCCTATAGAAGTCTTTCATCCAAATATTAAAGGGGGAAAAAGACAAAGGCTGTTGACAGAGACAGAGAAAAGAGAGAGAGAGAGAGAGAAAGAGAGAGAGAGAGAGAGGAGGAGGAGGGAGAGGAAAGTGAGATGTGGAGGAACAGGTGTTTCCAGTGTGTCGGATGGAGAAAAACAAAAAGAAAAAGGAGGAGTATATGACTTACAATGCAAAGTATAGTATCGCCTGAGGACACAGACATACAGGAAAGTGAACTCTCTCTCTCCTGGCTCGTTGTCCTCTTCCCTCCCTCCCTCCTTCCCTCCCTCCCTCCCTCCCTCCCTCTGTCTTTACAGTCCTCTTCGTCAGTGTTTACATCCACCACAGAGTTACAGCATTAAATAATGGCCAGAGGTGTTTTTGCAGAACATTATGATGTCACAGTGAAGTTGACCTTTGACCTTTTGGATATAACATGTCATCATTACATCAATACAGATATCTGAGTTAAATTGTGTCATAATTTTTGTATGAATTTGTGAGTTATGGCCAAAAACCTGTTTTGTGGGGCCACGGTGACCTTGACCTTTGACCTTTGACCGCCAAATTGTTATCAGTTCATCCTTGAGTCGAAATTAATGTTTCTGCCAATTGTCAAGAAATTCCCTCAAGGCGTTACAGAGATATCACGTTGACAAGAATGGGACACACAGACAACCTGACTGTCGTCGGCCAAGAGACATTAAAGAAATATTTAAAAAGCAAGAGGGAGTGCCCAACTGAACTAAATAAATAGTAATAAGTAATATAATCTGTTAAATCTATAATTATTATTGTGGAAAACTGTAAACTGTTCTCATTCATCATGAGGTGGTTGAATCAGCAGCTACATGTTTTTCATTAACCTCTCGTTAACACCGAGGTTTTCACTTTGCCTGACTGGAGCTCCTCTCTGTGGGCGTGTACAGACCATTTGATTGACATCTCCCTCACTCCCCTGTTAGCTCTGTCGCCCGTCTTGAGGCAGGACTTTGGTGTCTGGATATTTAGGAACACATACATCAGTGTTCAGGGCCTTACATTAGCGTCGAGCCCACAGTGTGGGGATGAATTACTGTTTGGTTACAAAGTCAGTCTAATGTTACTGTTGCCTTGACTCCTTGTAATGTTCATATTCACACTCACACTGTGGGAACTGCTTTTACTGCAGCATTCAGGTTATTATTATTATAACTCACATGTCTAATGACCAGTTTTCACACACACAAGTAATCTTCTATGAATAAAAGTTATAAGCATCTTTTAATGGATTAGGTATAAAATGGACTTTTTTTTTTGACACATGTAATAACGGGGATGTGGGATACTTAAATGTCAGTGAACCTTCCTGAAAGAATAGAATAGGTAGAAAGAGGAAAGTAGATGAAGACTGGGGACAAATCAGGGCAGGCCAGGAATTAGCCACAGGCAGGAAACACACACACACACACACACACACACACACACACACACACACACACGTCAGTGATAGAAATGACGCAATGTGAAACGGCTCTATCTGCAGTATATCTGCTTCAGCTGCAGGCGGCCACAGAAAACAAGGAACTTGAGAAAATAATGAATGATAAAAGTTTTAAATTATTTTTTGAAAAGTTCTGGCTTTTTTACATGTTAAAAGATTTTCTATAATTCAGAATATATGTTGGAGAAAAACACTAGTCAACTAAGAGCTCACATTTTCTATGATCATTTGTTTCAGTTCTTTGCTGACCATCATTTTTATCCATTTTATTTTGAAGAAAAGCGATGCACACTGTAAACATGTTTGGCTCAGGGGTGATTCAGTCTCATACAGAAGAAAATGATACACCCACCACATACAGGATAACTACTGACTAATTTATGATGATGCATTATATTTCATTACAAGGGGGAAACATGTATAAGTGTGTATGTGCTGTTATACTTTTATCTTTCAGAGGTATATATATATATACACACACAAGAAACTGAAGAAGAGACATCAAACATATAGGCATACAACACAAGAAACTGAAGAAGAGACATCAAACATATAGGCATACAACACAAGTTTTTTCCCTCTCCGTTTCTAAATCTGGGTACAAATCAGGATAATATTCAGAATGAATTTTACGTGTAATTCCTGCTCTCTGCAGAGCAAGCGGGGATCGGCAGCAATTCTGTTCTTTCGATATTTGAGGACTCAGAAGCATGAATCAGTGGCTAAAGGTCCAAAGCGAACGTATGTGCGTGCATAAACATTTACACCAGTCAGCAATGATCTCAGGCCACAGCCCTGGTGCATAAATGAAACATCCCATGGACTGACAGTAATCGAGGCCTGCGTGTCTGACATCATCTGTGAGGTGACTGGTGAGTCAGCTGTTAGACAGCTCCACAGGATTCACTACTTTCCTTCTGTTTACTCACAAACCCTTCTCCCTCCGTTTCCCCGTAGAGCTCGTCACGGCCACACCAGCAGATAAAAACTGCATCATACAAAAAAAAAAAAAAAAAAAAGATACATAAATGCATCCAAACCTCTGAAAAGCCAGATAACTGAGCTCTACAACACAACACTATAAAGATCACAAACACTATAAGAGGTCGTTAACTGAGAAGTCCTCATTCACAGCTGCCGGAGATAAACTTTTAAGGATTGAAAAAAAACCCAAATGCTTCCCTCTTGCTCCTGAGAGACTCAACAGCTGGGCTTAATCACCTCTACACCCATAAAACATAGAGATGAAATGTGGTGTTGCTTTTCATTGAAATGTCTTGCAACAGGACCAGTTATATTATTAATTCTGTTATTTATTTATTTATTTATTTAGGTGCACGTCTCCAGGATATGAACTTAACATGGTGGCACCCACGCCCTGTATCGGACCCTCCCCACAGAGCCTGAGAAAAAGATTGGCCTGAAGCCACATGACCAGAGGCCCAACCCATCTTTGAGGATCCTCTTTGTTCAACATATGTTTGACTGTTTTAATATATATTTTCTGTCTCATGTTTATCCTATTTAAATGTTACTTGTGATGTGTTTTGTGATGACCCTGATGAACTTCTTCTGTTTACTGCGAGTGATGCTGGAGTTTTGACCTATTTGGACTTTTTCCTCTCTTAACATGCACCTTGACAGTGGGTGAAGTTGTGCCAGAAACCTGACTTTGTTTCCACTCCAACTTTTGCCCTCACGTTATTAGGTTTGGATGGGGAAAAAAATGTTAAAAAAAAAAAAAAAGACCTTTCTAAAATCTCAAAAACAAAACCCCAAATTTAGAAATTCAGAAGGTCATTTGCAGCGCTGCTCTCTCCTCCCTCTGTCCCCTTACTGGCCCTCCTCTCTATTTTCATGTGCTACTTTTTTTACTCTTCCATCCATCACTCCAACCTTTCTTCACCCTCTCACAGCTTTTGTCCACGTGTCACTAAAATATTATTCCATGGCCTCCGTCTCTCTGCTCAGACTGTTTCACCATCTGTTTCTACTTGTAGCTTCACCCTATTTATTCACTTTTGCTATACATTAGCCTATTTTTTTTTCTGTCTGCACGTGAAAAGAGAATCCAGCAGGTTTGTGTGTTTCACGCTAAGCCCTCTAGAAACCCAAATGTTTACGCACCTCTGCTCCCTGAGAGCGGGGGTTCATCGAATGACCAGACTACAGGCTTTAACTGACAAGCCCTCGTTCTACATTATGATCCCTGGAAGCACATCTGTACTCAGCAGCTGAGACTGATGAAAACAAAAAGATTCAAATCCGCAGCGCATCTGGTTTTCTGGGAGAGCGGTTACCTGAACACATGGTTCAGGTAACTGGGTTCAGTTGTTCTCAATAAGCAATAAGCACTGAGCTCAAAGGCTCCAGAAAACAAGACCCGGTCCACCACAGCGACTGACTTGAGCCGGTCGCTCATCCCCACTTAAATGTCAGGAATGTGAATTCCATACAGTCATGAATGCATCCTCCACCACCCACTGCTGAACAGCTGGTGTTGATCGTGATCTGAATGCTACCATCGTGTAAGCAGCTTGTCAGTGGACACAGTTGCCAGCCGATTCCATACGTTGCATCTGTGCAGCGAGTGTCAGTGAGACAGTTACTGTAGTGTGAAGAGGAACATGTGCTGCTGTCCTTACTTACCGACATGATGAAGCATGAACGGCATGATCTGGTAACAGATCTTAAAGGTGAACAATCTACATTCATGTAACATTCTGGATTAGAGTTGCCAGCCGCCCCGTATAATACAGGATTGCCACGTATTTGAAAATAAAATGCTCAGTTTGTCCTGTATGTTTGTACATGTCATTTAATTTATGCTGTGAAGAATATAATGTCAAATAAAAAAAAAACAAACAGTTATAGCCTATAAGTGGATCAGAGTAGTTTGTCAATGAGCAGTAGACGGACAAGCTGTGTGCTTTGAGAAAATACACCCATGGTTTCCTGCTACAGGTGAAGATGGTAGTATAGCACCCTGATAGCTCACTTGGTACAGCACATGCCATAAAGGCTTAGTCTTTATATAGCCTATCGTTTAATTAACTGTACATTGCCAACTCTAGCCTATATTATGGTCTATGTCAGCCTATATTACACAATAGCAAATAGAGGTAGCAAGGCAATAATGAGAAAATTGATCACGCTAATATTCCATCTATTCACTGTGAATAGTTTAGAGAGGCAGCAGGAACAACAGCACAGCAGCTGAGCGTTGAGCTGCTGTGCACGGGGACCAGCAGAAAAAACATGTCTTAGACACTTTTAAAAGACGCCCACCAAAACAATCCAATATCCGTTTAAATGTACGCTTCATGTAGAATATTTTCAGTGCTTTATCTTCCCAGTCAAAATAAAGTGAAGTTTAGCTCTTTTTTCACAATTTGGTCATCAAGGATACGTTTGCAAAAGCAAGAGGTTGCTAGATTCATACACACACACACACACACGAACACACACACACACACACAAACGCACACTTTAGTGTCTAGTGTCTAACCCCCACTGTGTGTGGCAACCACAGCTCATTTTTCTGCAGTGAGGTTTATCTCAGTGTTAATGTGTTTGAATGCCAGCTCGGCTACAAACCATAAAAAGGAAAACTCCCTGATGTTCCATCACCACACACACACACACACACACACACACACAAAAGCACAAATCAACATGTGCATGAATAGGTGATCAATGATTTACAACCAGCATAGAATTTATGATTTCACTGAAAACACACACACACACACACACACACACACACACACACACATTGAGCCAGCTGCAACACCTAAACACAGCATGTTGCAGTCTAGTCAGCGTGCAAGCAGAGATCAATTAGCTGTGTGTAATGAATCTTGTGCTGCTAACACCATGAGATGCCAGTTACCCTGCAAGCTGTGTATTATTTACAAAACCCTGCCCACATTTAGATTGAAAACTTGAACCCCAGTAGGCCCTCTATCATTTCCTACCCACTGCTTCTGGCTTAAACACTGTCAGATATCTATTTTCTTTTTCCTCACAGTTTAAAACATGAAAAGATAACATATGATCCACTGGGTGCTTCTTGTAAAATGTACTGAAAATGATTCAAATGGACACGAACAGTTACAGATCAAACAAACAGTCAGAATTGTTGAAAGAGTTGCTCATTGACAAATATTCACTACAAACCTGAAGTCAGCGATGAATGAAGGGCTCTGCTGTAATCCATGAAAAACATGAAGGTTTGATTATATTTACATGTGTTTATACAAATGTTTGTATCTTCAAAACAGCAAAGAGGAAACTCCAGGATTTGAATCCACAGACAGGAAGTGATGACAGTGTTGCCTTCAGGGACACTAAGGAAAACTCCATGAGCTCTTGCATGGCCACTGAAACTCTGAAAACTCTAAAATGGGCGAGGTGGTTATTTGTAACCTGTTTTGGGTTGTTGCGCTCTCAACACTTCACTTTGGAACCTTAAAAGAAAAGAAATAAAAACAAACACACACACACACAGCTGTAAAGTGTACAACATGACATACACTCATTTACTAAGAGATGATGGATTTTCACAGTACATCATATGACACAAAAGAATGTCCAGAGTTTTACATATTGCTTTTGCTATAGCTTCTACCTACATGTGTCCACTGTTTTCAAACTCAGGAAGTCACTTTATTTCCATTGAAAATACATGCTGTTTTTTCAGCAACTCACTCATTAAGTTTCTTATCCATATTTTCCATCAGGGTAAAACCAGCAGTTTGCAGCCGTCTTGAACCTTCACCTGTGGCACGACTCCGCTCATGGTTTTAGTTTGGATACAGAAAACTAACTAAACATTGCTGCTGTCCCACTATTTGTTATAATCATTGAAAGAGGAAAATGTGATTCTACAATTAAAAAACAGAAAAAAGGAAGGAGTACTGCACAATACTGATAACCTGTTTAAAGCTGCAAATGCCAGTGAGAGGTAGTTGTTTAAAAGAAATGGATGAATTCACCTGCTGTTTGGGGGAAAAGCTGTGAGTTTGTTCATCGCTTCATGTGAGAGAGGTTTAACTCAAACCAACAGTGAGCAGACCAGAACATTAGCTCATATGTAGGAATGATAAACCAATAGTCATAAACCAGCTTAAAACTGTGTGTGGGTGGTCAGAGGCTCAAACGAGAGATGAGATGTTTCGGGGTCTATTTTAACAATCCAAAGCGCACGGTCTGAAGCGTGTGGCGCAAAGTGCATTTAGGGCGTGTCCACGTCACTTTTGCTATTTTAACTGTGGGAAAAAACGGTCGCTCATGCCAGGTGCGTGGGTTAAAAGGGTTTTACTTAGTCTCTTAATCAATCATGGGAGTGTTTTGGGCGTAACAGCCAATAAACCAATCACAGTGCATCACCCATTCCCTTTAAAAGTAAGGCGCGCTTGCACCTTGGCGCATTAATATTACAATGGTGCAGTGTCTCACACACAGCTGGATTCTAATTGTGACAGTGGGTCCAGTCCCGCCATGAATGCAGCAGCTCTGTGCGCAACGAAGGATCACACATCTTTTATGTTACATGATGAGAAGTGTGTATAAATCTTCGGTTCGTTATGAAACTGTGGTGACAAATTTAGGTGATGGATGGGAAATACTGTGGAGGATGTACCAGGTAGTAAGAAAGAGCGATTCTCTGCAGAGCCTCATGGCAGCGTTGTACAAGCATGTCACAAAGAATGCTCTTCTTAAGACACTTAAGACCAGGTTTGGCGGTCAATCGTGCCAATGCCCCGCCACACCACACCTCCTTTTAAGACCAACGACCCATGGGTGCTCAGATGGGCGCAAGTGCATTTGCTTTTCAAACAACGTGGGCGCTGGGAGGGGAAATAAGACCTGTGTTGGTCTGAAACTTGCAAGGACTCTTTCGAGCACTACGTGACAGAGTTGCCTTCAGAAATTCTCAGAAACAGAGCTCTGATGTACCATTGTCGTGACTGCTTGCACATTTGGTGCAGCGCAACATGAGCATCTAAATGTTGCGTTTGTGGACTCACTTTTTCTCTTGCTTTTATTTCTGTTTTATGGGTTTTCTTCAGTTACAAGGGGACTGACAGAGAATAATTTTACAAAAATACATTTTAGTAGATATTAGATTTTTAACAGACCCCTTGCTTTTGTATTTCTTCTGTAGTGGGACAACCAGTTGGAAAGCTGAGAAGGCGGGGGAAAGACAATGGAAGATTTTGTCATCATTCATCTCTTAACTAGCTACTGTATTCGCATGTGTGACGTACCGGTTGCCAAAAAACTTCCCACAAGACCAACCAAGCCCAGACACAGTTTTCCCTTCCTCATCTCTTGCCAAACAATATGGGAATCTACAAGTAGAGGGGCCTACAAGAGGAAACAGGTACCTGAGAAAATTATCAATAAACATTTCATTGTCTGTACATGTAGGTTTATCTGAATATATTGAGGTTAACTGGTCGCAGTGCCACGTTCTAGCAAGCACAGAAACCTGCTTCAGCCTCGTGAGTTTACTTTCTGAGTATTTTTCTCTTGGCCAGGCAATCTCTCTAGGACCACCTTGTCAAAAAGGGCCAAAAAAATGAATAAATAAATTTAAAAAAGAACAAACCAATGAGATAAAAGCAAACAGATAACACAACATGTAAAAATCATTTCATGATCCATCAACAATCATGTATTAAGTAAAGTATGGGTAAGGTAAGGATGAACATTTCTCTTATGACAGAAACCAGGAAACACAACTATCACAATGTCCTTCCATGTGAATACATTTAAGTTAACAGTCTGTCACAGAGCCTCAACTGAGCAGACAAATGTTGTGTTGTACAGGAAACACAAGAGCAGTCACAAGGCCTCTGAAACAGCACTGAAGGTTTACAGCATGTCGGCAAGTTAACGTCAACAAGAACTGGATGTGGTGTTCCAAGATGGCGTCCATTCATCTCTGAGTTTGCATACCTCAGCCAAAAAGCCATATTGGCAGCAGAACTGACTCTTCCACACCATGACCAGATCGTTTGACACGTCCATCATTACAGTTGAACTGAAATTAAAATTCATTTTTGCTAAGACATGAGAATAGAGTTATCCTTGGTGTTTGTTTTGACTTGTATACTTTTGCTCAAAAATGTAATTACCGACAAAATTTGAGTTTTATTAATTTTTCTGCCAAGATTTGAGTTGTTCCAATACTGATACTAGTGTCAGAAATGCCTCCGAAATTGCCAACAATGGGGTATCAAGTATTGGCAAGTGCGTGAGTCTATGCACCAATCTGATGCTATGTAATTTATTAGTAACCTTCATAGTTTCACACCCAGATAAAATGGCAGTTTTCCCCGCAATTAATTCTTCTTCGCCACTCTAAAACAGTAGCTTACAGAGGAAGTCCCACCAGTAAAAAGGCAATGTGCACAGTATGGAAGGCTTTAATTAGGAGGGGCTGCGATAGTGTTAGCACAACTAGTGCAGGGAGTGTTATTTATTTCAGTATAAATTTTTTTTATGATTGACGATCAAATTAGATGATGAAAGAAAGATTCTATCATTTATGTATCTGTTCATGTTTTACAAAGGGTTTAACCTGAGCCACGCCACAATGACTGCAATTATCGACTTGCCAGGAGCGGGTGGTGGTGACTGTCGCTTGAAAAGAGCTTCAGCCATCATTGCGTTTATGAGAGGTTATAATATGCCCCTTTTTCTTTAGTGCAGATTTGAGGCTACAGTGAGTTGCTATCGGAAAGTGACGAGACGGGCCAGGGCTAGCTCGTTGGCGTGCTAACTTCAGTAGAATAAAAGAGATGATAGAGACAAGAGTTATTATTGGTGTTCATTTCCACCACTGGAGACAGCTGTTGGTGAGTAAAGGAATTCATTTTGATGCTGGACTTGCAATGTTTCTTCTCGACTGGTAAGTAAACAGATATTAATGCTAACACTGGCTATGTAGCGAAAGCAAACTTAACAAATACCTCGTTCAATTATTGCCTACATTTTGTATCATCACTGTCAGCTGTTGAGTTGGGCAAAAGTAATTTTGCATCTATAAAATGTGGAGCATTTTATTGTGAGACTGTTAGCAGAGGAGTGTATATGTCTTCGACACTTCTGTTTTTGTGATCAGAGTTCGGACACTGAAATAAAATGCCATATGGGCGCACCTTTTAGAAAATAGTGAGTGATGTCATACACACCATTGTAGGCTATTAATGTTTGCGGACAACAGGGCTATGACTGTGACTATGACCAATACGTACTACATCACAGAAGTTGACAACATATCTTCTAGTCCAGTCTCCCAAATGTCATAGCTTATATTTCCATACTGAAAACGCGAGAAAAATTCAAATTTCAGTTTGACTTTAACATGCAAAAACTAATTTAAGTAGTATGCTAATAAGTTACTACAGTATACAGCAATAGTTAGACCAGATAGTATGTTAGCTAGCGAATAAGCTGAAATGATCTAAACATAAAATCAATCAGATGTATCAGTGTTAAAATGACTGGTTCAGTCACACAGCCCAATTACAAAATGTTTACAGTTTGTGTATCTAAACAAATCTCCAATATGGCTGCCAGAAGATGACACCATTAACTTTTTTTATGCAAGCTCTTCTATCTTGGTGGTAGATTTAGTGAAGTATTTGTTCCCTTGATAATAAAAACAGATCATTTGTACATCACTCACATTCACAGTTTGCAAAAGAGTCGACTTTCTCTTTGCATTCAAAGCTTATTAAGTGTAGTCATTAGATCGTTCTACAGACAGCTGTATAAATGCACATGGCTGACAAGAAAAATGCTTCACAGTTCATCTGATTCTGAAACTATAACTTGGAGTGGAATCTGCGTGGCATACAACAATGTGCCACATTGGGATGTGCAACCATCCATCAATACATGGGGTGGGGTGT
Source organism: Seriola dumerili (assembly GCF_002260705.1). NCBI lineage: Eukaryota > Metazoa > Chordata > Actinopteri > Carangiformes > Carangidae > Seriola > Seriola dumerili. Next base: position 15,837,407 of record NW_019174393.1, read on the forward strand.
AGAGAAACAATGAGCAGCAGCTGTGTGTAGACTGACAATTCAATTTTAGTAAAGTGTGAAAATGATTCAAAGTGATTCCTGAATTCTATGAAGAATAAGCTTGAACACAGTAAATGCTGTAAAAAAGAAGAAAGGTTCGCTCTTCTATGAGGCTGATGTGCTTTGAGCATTGAAAGGTGTGGAAAATGTGTAACATTGGAGCTGCTACAAATTCTGTTAAAAACAAAAAACATAAAAAGCATAAGCACATAAAGCAGGAAACTTCTGACAGTCTCCAGCACTAGTAGTGAACCACAATGTCCATCAACCCATTTAAGTGTTCATTAGTGAATCTGTTTATTAGTTCATAGTTGTCTTTATCTCCACTCTTCCAGGTTCTTGTAATATTCGTTTGTTCAGCCTAATACAGTAATTATTGCTTGTCTACGCTATGAAGCTAGTGTGCCTCGCTAAATAAGTTATTTTTACCAAAAAGTAAAAATTATAACACTTTATCAGGTGAACAGTCAGTGCGAATAGGAACAACATACACACCCATTCAACCAATGTAGCATTGCACATTCAATCACACTGAGACCAATGAATCAGATGTCATGTTCAAAATTAGGCTGTGATGTTTTCAATCACAGCTGTACTGTGTCACACACACCAGGACACAAGAGACACAGACAAAGAATATATGGACTGAATCACCCGAGCAACACAGTCCTGAGGCCCAGCTGAGGCACCCATACAGACGTGTGTGTGATGTCACACTGCCGTGTGTCTTGAATTTTCATTTTCATTCCTAGGTAACGGGGTATTCTTCCTGGTGAACTGGCTGAAGCTGGCGGCCCTACATCTCACCCTCGGCCCTCCTCCTCCATCTTCAGTCGTGGCCTGTGTGGGGCCCGGGGGTAGAGTACTGTAGCGGCCTGGAAGGGGGATGCCCTGTCCTGGATGGGGCACTTGGCTGCCTGGCTGGGGGGCGGTGTCCTTGGCGAAGAGGCTCTGGATGAGCTGGAATTTTTCCTTCTCTTCCCTTAAGAAGACGTCAACCAGAAGCTTCTTTTCCCGTTTGAGCTGCTCCATGATGGTTTTGGGGACATCAGGGATCACCCAGGCAACCACAAGGCTGAGGAACATCACCAGGTTCTGGAGGAGAGGGAGAATTGAGAGATGGATGAGGAAAGTGACAGGAAAGTGACAGGTAAGATGAGGAAAGTGACAGGTATCAGAGGAGAGGAGGCTCTGAGCCTCACCTCTGATTGGCTGGCTGTTTTCTGAGTTATCAAATAAAAATATATCAGATTTCAGGTAAACACTCAGAGAAACCAAATCCTGCAAGGTTGGATGGTGGGTTCAGGTGGAACAAGGCTCAGAGCAGTGACTGCTTTTTTGTGCCAAGTTACAGAAGTCCTGACAGCTTGTTTTAAGGCTCAGTTTCTGAAAACAGGCAGCATTTCTCTGTGGACTGAGCGCTTTAATACTTTGACAGTGTTAATATACAACCTAGACCTGCTTTAAAATAAAAAAAACACAGGAACATCTACCTTTATATAATATGGGATCTTTAATAGATTTCATGTCTGTCCTATTATTCTCTGTTTTGGGTATAATCATGCTCTAAGTCTTGGAACTACAGTTCAGATAATTTTGGAGCTTTTTTGGGATGTCAATAGTCAAATGTTGTCTTGGATTCATTGAGTTGTATCATGGGCTACAAGTTGACCATAGTTTTTTACTTGTATTAGTTAAATTTTTTTAGTTAGTGTTTTTATTTGATTTGATACTAAACTTGCTAAACTTCACACTCTAACTAAAGACAACCAAAATGTGATGATTCTCAAGCCAGTTCTGGAGTTGGAAGGAGCATCTTTTTTCTTTTATGTCTATGTGGATATATGGACATTTATTCACAATAGACAGCTGAGATTATGATATCAGTGAAAAGTATAAGTCACGCTCATTCTACAAATATTTGTGTTAGGTCTGTGTGTTCAGATTTGACTGAGTTATGAGTCTGAGCAGGACTGGGCACCTGTCCATTTAAACTCACTCATCAACAGCATCTTCACCTCACGTTGCGTTGGGAATCGCACCTCACAGTTTAAAAGCCTCTTATCAAGAAACTCGAGAGATGCAAAGAATCTCCTGAATCCTGTTCATGTGTTTGAAAATCAAGAAGAATGATCTATCTGCAGCAGTAATGAACGGAAACTTCTCCAACAGCTCTGCTGCTGAAGGACATTTGGTAGACACATGTCAGTGAGGCATGCAGGCAGGCAGGCAGAAACGAGCTGCTCGGTAACTGACCCTGACTATAATGAGAGAACAGCATGATCCACCTAATTAGAAATGACTGGCCCACACACACATGCACACACAATTACTTTAGCCTTTCTTTTATTACACAAATCAGTGTTGTACAACTGTACACCATAAATAGACACATTTGAAACCAATAAATGCAAAACAGCGTTTGTGCTTTTTACTATACTGCAGTGTAACTCATGTACTGTAAAAATCCTGAACATGTGTATGCACCTGTTAAAGACCAAAAGTTTAATTTGCTTAATTTTTGTTTTGTCTGCAAATTGAAATAAGCATCAGCTCATAAACAAAAAACAATGAGCTCATACCTGGAACAGTATGACGAAAGCCAGTCTTGCAGCCAGGACACACCAGTACTGTTTGGAGAACTGGTATGCATCTTGAGACCAAGGGGGTTCCCTGTAGTCTTTGTACCTAGAAGAAAACACAAATGGTAATAAAAAAGGAGAAACTCATATTCCTTTTGGTTCATTGATTCATGCCTGGTGGAAAAAATTATCTAAATGAGCTTTGCTTGGAATGAAGTGGGTACTTAGCCAGAGCAGTAACATGGTTAAACACTAAGAGGACCACCCACAGAAAAATAGTCTTTGTCAAAGGGTAATCCAAGGAAGGCCTCATGCACACTAGCCCCTCAGAGACCCGCTATATCCCTTCAGAATATCCTTCATAAATGCTGGCCTTGCTTGTTTGCACCTAGTAGCAACCTCCTGGGGTGAAAAATTGAGACAACGCGGAAGTGAAAAACATGGCTGACTACAAAAGCGTGTCAATCCCCATAGACTCCCATGTTAAAATGCTCAACTTTACAGCAGAAATAAACATGTTTACAGCCTCGTACAAAAACAGTTTTAGCTCTACAGATAATTTCCTCCTTCATGATTAACTGTACTGGCGTGAATTTTTATATAAATCACCTGTTTACATATTATTAAGGCATAAAATTATGTATAATTGAGGGCGTGGCCAGTTTGAGTAACAGGTGGGTGTCGCCACAGTTGGCTATCAGCAAGACGTCCAGCTGTGCCAACGATGCTAACGGAAACATATGCTTATCCCAGTTAATAAACTGGCATGCACCAAACTCTTTTGGATTAGCTGAGAATTAGGAGGAGTCAGGCACTGCCAGGATGGCAGCGGCGGAGCAGCCCACTCCAAGCTTTAAAACCACTCTGCAGAGGCCTGTGGGTGACATCAATGGTTTACACTGAACCAAACAAAGGTGGAAAATTGCTGCCACAGTGTGTGATTTTAGATAGCAGAGGTGTGAACAGCGTCAGCCTCTGTCCCACTACGTTGAGTCTGCGATGTCTTTCACAGCCGGCATAAAGGCAGAACAACAAGAACAATTAACCTTATTCAGTGTTTTTACTGTTTATACAGAATGGCGGAAATAAGCAACAACATTCTCACCTTGAACAAGCTGTGTGAAGGGGGTTTCTGTTTGAGTGACAGGTAATTAATGGGAGATGCAGCCCAGAGTCTTGGACTTGTCTCAGACAAAAAAACTTTCCTCCTATGCTATTACAGTACCTTCACCTGATTTATCATTACCTGGCTGAGATATAACATTACAACACAGCACTCAGCTTGGTATCTGCCTCAAATTGCAATAAACTTTATTAGGATTCCTTTCCTTTGTTTTCTTTGTAGTAAACACTCTTTATTGTGCTGGCAAAACAAAAAGCAGAAAACTGGAACCACATGTTGAGCTAGCAGCCAGCATGCTCAGATTGAAGAGAGGGAAAAAAAGAGACAGCCGAGAGGAGAATGAGAAAGAGGAAAAAATGATAAAGAACAAAAGTAAGAAGAAAGAGAGGAGAAAAAAGAGTGAAAATAACAAGGAATGAGAGAAATAATAAAAAGACAAAAGAAGATGTTTTGTTCCTGGCTGGAGATAAAACACAACCACATAAGACTTTATTTGACTGGGCAGGTTGAGGATGTGTTCTCATCTGGTACCACACACACACACACACACGCACACACACACACACACACACACACACACACACACACACACACACACACACACACACACACACACACACACACACAACCACAAACTAACACACAGCTGTGTACCTCTTTTGGCCATCAGAAATGTAAGATCCAGTTTCAGTTACAGGTTTGATTGACACGTGTAAATGACAACATTTTCTTCAGTGAGACTTTGCTTGTTTATTTATATAATTGGGCCACATTTTGGTTTTACTTTATTGCCTCAAAAATAAATAAATAAATGAAAAAGTTGGCCGGCTGCTGTTTTGAACAAAGCCAGCTGACTCAAGAATGACTATTGTGTGCATAACTTGACATTAAGTGCACAGTCTGCAGGGTTTGTGCAGAGTGTGAGAGATCATAAAAATGAAAACATGGTGTAGTAATGTAAACAGACAATTCAGGCACCAGAGCTGGGGTAGTGCAACAAGAACATAGCAGAGAACAAAGTAAATGATGTCTGGTTGAAGCTACAAGTTTAGGAGTGTCTCTGTGGCCCGTCAGTCTCAACAGCATAATGTGTGAGGAAACCTCTGCTCTCAAAAAGGCCAAAAACAGAATAAAGAAAAGAATCATGGGAGAATCTGGGGGATCATCATGTATGGACAAACATCTGGTTTCAACAACATACACACTCTAATGAGACAACCTCTTATTTTCAGTGATTCCTGGTACACAGCCAAGCTGTTTCCTGTTGGATGCAATCACTCCTACATAACATAAAGAGGGTCTCACCCTCTAGCTTCTACTTTAAGGTTTATTTATAATGTAACTATTTGGAGGCAGTCGCTCATTTGCATATGGAAGTACAAGTGAACACAGCCACATTCAGTCAAAATCAACTCTTCAGTCAAAAAGCCTCAAAACCTGCAGCACATAAGGACATTCGTCAATGCAAAGAATAAGTGACAACAGTTTTATTTCCCAACTTTAATCAGAAGTGAAGTTGAACACTTCCTTCTGAACATGAACCTGATTCACTGAATTATTGTAAATAGTGTAGATGCCTTTATGAAACGATGACTGTGTGTAACTTTTTATAAACAGCAGTCACAAACTGTAATGGCAGCATGATTAGGCAGAGACAGATGGATGATCCATCTGGGACTGAAATGTTGTTACTTCGTTAAATATTGGGTGGTTTGGAGTCAGACACATGAGTTGATTTTTTCATGAATTTTCATTTCCCATCAGCTGCTTTAAAGACATGATCATTACTATCAGCAAAACATGCCCCCTTCTTAAATACATTGTGTTAACTGCTAACTTTTTTTTTTTTTTACAAAACCACTCAGTTGTTTTATCTGTGACACGCTGAAACACACTGTGGTACAAGTGAAGACGAGTTATGAAGTCAGTGAACTGACTCAGTAATGTCAGCTGCATAATAATATCAATCCGTATGGTTTGCTAGCATTAGCTAACATCGACCACCATTATCTACATTTACATTTACATTTTTATTGACATTTACTCATGTGTCAGATACTTTTATCCAAAGTGACATACGAGTGAGGGACATCACTGAAGCTTCAGTGCAGTAGGAGACCTTGGTGTAGGTATGACATCTATTTAATAAGTGAAGGAGATCAGGTAAAGAAATGCACAGTAAGAGCTAGTCAGACATGTTGGTGTGTTGGAGGTGTTGGATAAGGAGGTGCTCTCAGAAGAGATGAGGCTTCAAGAGAGTCTTGAAGATAGAGAGGGACGCTCCTGCTCTGAAAGCATTCAGTAGCTTGTTCCACCATCAGAGAACCACAGACCGGAACAGTCTGGACTGAGACCGTCTTGTGTGCAGGGAAGACAATGCCAGATAAAATGAAATAAAGCTGAATAATGAGTTCAAGTAATTGGAGCAGACCCAGAAGTCACTCTGAAGGCAGCATTAGTGAATATGATTCAGGCGGCCATGGGTAGACAGTGGAGGTCAATGAGTAGCAGAGTGACATGTGCCCTTTTAGGCTGATCAAGGCCCAGACAGGCTGCTGCATTCTGGACCATCTGTAAGGGTTTCACTGTGTATGAAGGGAGGCCTGTCAGAAGAGCATTGCAGTAGTTGAAGAGAGAGATAACTATGACCTGCACTAAGAGCTGGGTGGTGTATTGAGTCGAGTAAGGCCTGATTTTTCTGATGTTGCATAGAGCAAAGCAGCACAACTGCAAGAAGGATGCAACATGATCAGAGAAGAGAGCTGGTGATCAAACATGACACCCAGGTTTCTTGTGACCTCAGTTGGGGTAAGAGATGAAGAGGTGATTTTGATATTGATATTGTGATGGAGACACTGAAGAGTTTAGTCTTACCAGTCGTATCAGGCTGTAGCAGCAAAAAAAAAAAAAAACTTATTGAAGAGAGGAGTGTACAGACTCAGCTGTTGTGTGGTCTGCAGACTCTCCTGGCGTTATGTTACAGTACTGCCTTTTCCCATGGGACGTAAAGAAACATATAGCACTCCTTTCAAGGGAAGATCTGGGAGAGTCCCTCTCATTGTTAATCTTCAGAACATCTTTAGGCAGAAAATCGCCTCATCCTCCCAAACCACTGAATGCACAGAAGAGATTAAAGAGACTGTGATTACAGACAAAGGTCTGCATTATGTGGAGCCACAGCTATAAACAGAGCAGTTTTCCAGTCAGCATTAGGACATTAAGATAGACATCAGAGTCAAATCATAAGAGTAAACATATTCATCAACTATCTAAGCACATGGCCAAACAAAAACACAGAAAATCAAGAGCATCAAGATGAAAACTCGCCAAGATTGAATCAAATAATTACACGAGTTCTCTGCAGAATAATTCTGCATATTGTGTCCCCATAGCTCATGAAGAGCCACTGGATGATTGAGGCAGAGGCAGATCCTGGACTGGTAAACATTAGCTCATGCAACCGTGAGTTTATTCCCTCTCTAACTGTGCGAACCCAAAAGTGTGACTCCCAGCTCTGTCTCTGTTTTCTCACATTTCCTGTCACTCTCTGCACGGATTTTAAAGGTGTGGACACAACTAAACCTGCTATGACGGTGGTTCTCAAAGTGGGGTCCAGGGACCCCAAGGGGGGCTTTGAAGGTTTGCTGGGGGTCCCCAGCATATTTCTGAAATTATGATATTATATTATATAATTTGTGTATTTATTTTCACTATAATTCTATCCATAAGTAACGCAACGACAGAATGTGTGGCTATTTTGGTTGTGAGTTTCAAACACCACTGTTCTATCAGGCTATAAAACTAAAACAGCAGGTTATAACTTAATAGGTTTTGCTTGTAAAGTACATACTGATCTGGTGTCTAACTTTTGATGTCTCAACCAATCCCTGAGCTCTGCCGCTTGTCAATCACGACCCCATCAAGCAATCAGACGAACCAAAACAAGATGTTTCCAGCTGCCGGAAGCTGTAAAATGAAATGTCATTTGTTAGTTAGATTTTATACAGCGATGCTTCAAACTGAGATAAAAGAAAAAGGAAAAATAGGAAACTCCGTCTTTTACAGTGAACATCCAGAAGTTCAACAGGTCAGCTTAATGTATCGGCTCCGATCAAAGTTTTACATCGATACAACTGACAAGACATAATCAGTCTTTTCACGTCCACACACAATCCGTCATGAAGAAATCACCCTGAAGCCAGAGCAGATGAAGTGGCCTGACTGAGCTGGCTCACTGAGTACTTGACTCGCGGTATAGAAATAACAGAGAGGGAGGGCAAACTGTGTGCATGTGTGTTAGCAGGGTCTTATGGTGTCTGATTCCTTCTCCTTATACAGTCATGAGTGAGGAATGCTGCCTGTGAGAGTCGACTCTTCTCTCTCCCTCTCTCCCCTCTTTGATCTATCCATCTTTCCCTCACTCGCTCACCAGTCATTTACACTGTTTCGTTGTGGACGAACTTCCAACGTGAACTAAAGTGTAAAAGCAGACCTCCCGTCCTGTCACGCTCCAGTTAATACAACCCAACCTGCCAGGGTTGAATTAAATCTAATATATTATCATTTTTCTCCCTCTTTCTCTCTTCCTGTGTGGTGTGTGTGTGTGTGTGTGTGTGTGTGTGTGTGTGTGTGTGTGTGTGTGTGTGTGAATTTGTGTGTGTGTGTGTGTGTGTGTGTGTGTGTGTGTGTGTGTATTTTTTCTAGACGCTCCATGTTTGGTTATAATTGTGCAGCTCAGCAGCAACTGGAGCATCTAACTCAATATTCTTTCGTAAGACTGCTCAATTAGATTATGGTTAGTATGTGAAGGACTTGGGAATGTGTGTGTGTGTTTTACTATATTAGTGGGATCCGAAAACTGGGAGCCCACTACACTTGTGGGGCCCAACAGGTTTGTGGGGGACCAAAATGCCGGACCTGACAAGTTTTAATGGCTGTTTAAGGTCAGAGTAAGGGGCTAGGGAATGCATCATGTCAATATTGGGTCCCTACAAATGCAGTAAAACAAGGATGTGTGTGTGTGTGTGTGTGGTGTGTGTGTGTGTGTGTGTGTGTGTGTGTGTGTGTGTGTGTGTGTGTGTGTGTGTGTGTGTGTGTGTGTGTGTGTGTGTGATTGTGTGTGTGTGCATGTGTGTGTGTGTGTGTCTCTGTCATCCCGAGAGTTCCTGCTGCCTCCTGGGATCCAGGAATAAATTTACTGACAAACAAGGGTCAGGACATTCCCATCCTTAAAAAACACACACACAAACAAACACACACTCATGACCAAACATGGCTGCTGTCAGGTAACACCATGGTAGGAGACCAGTAGCTAAAAACAATAGCAATCTCTCAAGAACATGTGTGTTTCTTATGTTGTGGTGAAGCTGCTTTTCAGAAACTCTTCTTATTTGCTCTTTGCAACAATTTTTTTGTCTCTCTCTCTCTCCCTCTCACTCTCTCTCTCTCTCTCTCTCTCTGTCGCTCCCTCTCTCCACAGAGAGAGCAGCGAGCGGGGACATTAGGTGTGGCATCTGGCTCCCTTTGATCCAAAACCACTTTCCTGCTGCTGCAGTTTATTACTTCCCCATGCCAGCGGTGGAAAGAGATAGAGAGAGGAACAAGATAACCACGGTCCAGATCAGTCTTTGACAGATAAAGGGTCCTAACCACACGACTCCATCTGCCACTTCACAGTTTAAATCTAGGAGAAATTCAATATAAAATCTCTGAAGTTGCATCTCTGTTGCTCATGTGCTGCAAAACAAACACGTAGTTGCCTCAGAGACGCACGTTTTTACACGTTGGTATCACAGTGTTTGGAAATGACATGTTTCTGACTTTCGATTTCACACGCCAGACCAATTTTTTTTTTTTAAAACAGCATTAGTCATTAACAATATCTTGTTCCCCGACAATCACACTTTCACCGTTGAGTTAAACGTTCCATTTTAGTCCCTGGAGGAAGAATCCTACTGACTTTGGTGATCCCGCCTCTCGGCTTTTGACGTAAATGGCTTTGGCACTTTGCTGTCCTCCTCATGATGAACTGAACTTTGACTTCTCAGCTAGTGACATCATCAAGTCAAATTTTTAATTTTTACTATACTTTGTTTAATGACCAAATATCTGCTAAACTAATGGCATTCATCAGCCTCAGCTGTGTTTGCATTTTCAGCTAATCATCAAGGTTAGCATGCTAATTCATACAGCTCATACATAGCACAGCATCATACCTGGGCCGCTATTGCTCAGGCCCAAGGTTATGGCTGATTGCCCGAAGTGTCCTCGGGCAAGAGAATGAACCCCAAATTGCCCCTGATTTATCATGTGTCATGGGTGTGTGTGTGTGTGATAGAAAAGCGCTATATATCTAGGAAAAAGCGCTGTATGAATGGGTGAATGTGGCTTCCATTGTAAAGCGCTTGGAGACACATTTAAGACAAAAAAAAAAAGGTATCTAACTGCTTAGCGTTAGCACGTCAGCAATGTCTTTGATGTTATAATTTCACTCAAAGTACCACTATGCCTGAAGCCTGGTGTTGGCCTGATAAACTTAGTGGTGATGTCATTCACCCCACTGATTTTAATCTATACAGGGCAAATGACACATCTCATCTTTATTTTAGTATTCAAAATGTAATATAAAAATAATGAGACAAAAAGGAAACTGTAGATATTAATTACTATACCCTTGACATGTCTTCATGCTTCATGTAGGAGGATGTGTTAACTGATATTTTTTACATTTACTTTTATTCATGAACTCATCTTATTTCTGAACTACAATATGTACACCGAATAAAATACAAATATTTTCTGTTGTGCCAAGAGAAAACGCCTTATCAGAAATGACACCATAATCCATCGCATAATTCCTGGGCCATCACTTGACCTCCTGGTAACAAGAGAGTAACCACGGCCAACTTCCTGTCAGATCAGGGAACAAGCGCTGCCTCGACACGAAGCAGCCGAGGCCTAAAAGTACCACTATCATAATCCTCTTCAAAACCGTTTCCTGGTGGAAGCATATACAGCCTCTTTGTTACAGGACTTTGAGGTTAATTCTCGCTCTTTCTTGTTTTTCCTTTCATTGATTTATCTGTTTATGTTGTTTTCTGTAAATCACTCTAAAGCTCTTTGGCTAAATATAATTTGTTGTTGAACTAAGGGATGTCAAGTGATGTCAGGAATGCAGATTAAAAACAAACAAAGATCATATCCCTGTAGGGAAATTGTCTTTTCTCTTGCCCCCTCCACATTGGAGGTCAGAGGTCAGCCACAGTTCGCAGTAGGATATAGGCTGGGTCCAGTGATTCTCTCAGTAGTAACTAAGCAGGGGCTTGGACCTCAATCACTTATAGAGCACCGCATTTTATGAGAGTCTGTGTTTTGGTCAATTACAGTTTACATGTTGTAGCCATAGTTACAACCACTACAGTCATTACAAATCAAAATCAAAATATTAATGACCAGTACAGCTGAATCATGCAATGTAAGGATGTTTTCTCTGCCAGTTTCAGTGTTATGTAACAGGCACTTAGAGCAGTAAGTGTTGTACCAGGCACGAAGCCACCCGGCAGGAGCAGACTGAGTCCTTCCAGCTGTCAAGTGGAGCACCACCTTAATGCAACAAAACTCTATTTTTAGAGTTTCTAAAAAATTAGGTCCAAATTTGTCAACGGAGACGAGGAAAAGTGTTTTTAAAAGCAAGAGGGAGAAAACAGCAGATAACAGAGCAACGGGAGCTGACCTTCTTCACAGCAGGGCAGCAGAGCGCTTACTCATTAAAATGTTTGTTTTTCATTGTAAAAAATGGGATGAGTGAAATGAAAAAATAAAAAAATGGTTTGATTTTCATTTTCTATTTCTTATGAAAAAAAAAAAATCACCAGAAAACATAAATGAAAAAAGGCCTGATTTTCATATGAGACAGCTGCTGCTGCTGCTGCTGCTGCTGCTGCTGCTGCTGATGCTGATGCTGATGCTGATGCTGATGCTGATGCTGCTGCTGATACTGATGCTGAATTCTGCCTGCAGAGAGCTGTATACCTGTCACAAGAACGCGCAGAGCTAAAGTGGAAACTATGGGACATTGTAATGATTTCAAAAGCAAAGTACAGCCTGAAAACCATGAAGTATTCTTCATCTGTTTTATCAGTGATGATATTATGATGAAGTTAATCCAAAGTCAAAGTAATTAGACTAAGAAGTCACTTTCTTGATATGTTTCTTAACAGTTCTGAAGGCAAACTCTTTTCTGCTCTCTGATCAATGTGTTTTCTTGTCAGATTAATGATGACTTATTGATATTAAATTACTTAATGTTGCATCTGTCTAATTCTGTTGCTACTTTTTGTTACCGCTGTACTTCTTACTTTCTTCTATAATTCCTTTTATTCAGGATATCTGTTTTTTGCATTTTGCCTTTATTTGACTGAACTGAACTATGGACGATGTGGTTATGCGGTGTGCACCTTAACCACCAGTCCATCAGACGCCCACAAGGTATTTTGACTATTTATAGCGTATATAGCTTTACGGGGAAACTAGGGGAGAAAACAAGAGCAAGATGTCATGCAAAACAAAAGGGTCCCTGACCAGAACAGAAGAATTGTGAACTGTTTGTGAAGGGGACTGTCTGCTGAAAGAAATCCTAGAGGTGAACTTGCAACCATTTACAAACATTTATAATTTCTACTGTTTATATCCCTTTCATCTGCTGTGTTGTCTTTACAGTTCTGCTTTACTTTGAGTGCCATTTCCACAGAAATAATTAACCGCCAAATACAGAACAAATTTACTCAAAACTTTTTTTACTCAAGACCATGAAAGCGAAAAAGTTATTTTCTAGAAATAGGCTGGTGTTGTAAATTGTAACCACCGTGCAGAATTCAAAGTTTACCCATATTTTTATTTAGCGCGTCAACACTGGGAGTTATAGTAGAGAAACCATGACTGCAGAGATGTACAGTGAAGCTCTGCCCACTGAAGTAGAAACTGTCTTCAAGTTCCTCACACAGCTGTTTTTAAAAGTGATTAAAGATTTAAAACCTTAGTGGTTGGCCCCTGTCACACCATCCACCTATTTATCCATCCATCCGTCCAGCTACAGTACCTCCATCCTCCTCCCTGCGTTATCTCTACATCCTTGAATGCTGCTGTATCTCTAACCATTTCTCACTTGTCTGGAAAGTTGCTTCCTTCCGTCCTCCCCCAGATCTTTGCATCTTTATCTGATCATCAATGATATCTTCCGTCATCTGTCTGACACCATCATCCATCCATTCATCCAACCATCCATTTATCCATTCTTGACCTCTTTTCTTCCCTCCTGCATGCACTTATTCATACGAGAGGCCCCAAATTAACTGGGTCAAAAGGAAAGAGAGCAGGAAAAAGAAAGACACGAACTGTCTGGAGCATCTGACATACTTTGAATTACATACTGAGTTGGATTATTTTCCTTGAGCCCAGAGGCGTTGCCCACAACATCAGCAGCTAATACACTGCCTGTCTGTACATACACCATACACACCCTGTAGACACACGCACCCTTCTTGGACGTCCACCAGCCAATTTCACGCCTATAAAGTGTTCAGGGCGACCAGAATCTCGTCATGTTTCGGACGAGACGTGCCACACCACACTGACACAAAGACTGTATTCTTGCATTGTAATTCTTTGCTGCCTTATGTAACAGCAGGTCGGCCTCAGCTGTCTGTGGGCGCTGGCATCCGTGACCTTTTCCTCCACAGCGCTTTATATTGAAGTTATGAAAGAGACGCTTGCCACTGGTATGTGTGGAAATGCACGGAAGATACAGTACAATAGTGCACTGTCTTTGACTATGCACTAATGGAGATTGTGCCAGTATCTGTCATATCCGTTGTCATTGTCTTAGGATTCAAAATGTGTGTGTGTGTGTGTGTGTGTATGTAGGTGTGTGTTTCAGCCTGAACCACATCTACATCTCAAACCAAAAACTACTTGCTCACATGATGTTTAACATTACCGTTCACAAAAATTCATATTGTATTATTTGGTAACTCAGGTTGTGACTGAGTTGGTGGCACATGTTGTCAGCTGAGGATATTCTCTCTCCTCCTCCTATTTGAGTCAAGAAAATCTCAGAGGAATCATCAGCTCCAGCCCATCTTAGACTCAAACGTGTGCAGTTTGCTCACTAGATGCAAAAGACCTTTGACGGTCTAGAAGGGGATTACCTGTTGAGTGTTTAACCGTACATGGTGAAAACACTTTATTCTTTAACAACCACAAAGAGGCCATTGCAATTAGACTTATAACTCGTATAATGTATCAGTCCCACAGTACAAACACGAAATTGAATATAAAATACTGTATGTTGCTTTATGCAGACGATACATCATTATATATATCACATGCTGGCGGCTCATTTTCACAACGCTCACACTAATTAAGAGTTTCGGTCAGGATAAGAAAAACCTGCTTTAAATCTGCAGTGGCTGCATTATTACTCTGCTATCACAAAAACAGAATACCCTGGATGACTTTATGACACAAAAGTGTGTTGCTGTTCTGTAAGAGGTTCTGTTGACAGCAGATGTTGATGCATCTGGTGTGAATATAAGGAAGTGTAAATGGTTTTCAGCGTGTTAACTAAAGGCTTCTGGATCCATTTGGAGATGGACATGAGCTCAATGAACCAAAGCAGAAACAGAGACATCCTTCTGTCAGATTAAATGGATTCTAGCCTTGTAAGCTATGACAAGACGGAGTAATGCTGTTTTATCCACTTAGACAAAATCCCCCAAACTAAATTCCTCTGAGTTACAGATTTGCAGAGTTGAATTTTTTCTTGAATGCTCACCAAGTGCAGCAAAAGGAAAAATCTATCAAAAAACAAGGGACAGCGAGTTGTACGTTTGTGAAAATTAGCTTGTGTGCATGAATAAGTGTATGAATAGGTATCTGTTTCTGTTTGCCTATTTTTGCTAAATCCCGAATTAAATAATTACAATAATGGTTTTACAATACCCCTTGATTTGTCAATCGTATTTAACCATGCCTGTCACAAATGTAATTAAACAGTTGCCTCCAAAAACTGTATCTCTGCAGGTGTTTCTGTGTGTGTTTACCGGCAGACGGGGATGTCTCCGGAGCTCTGTGGTGCCGTGCCGGGTTTAAAATTGGACACATTGAAGTAGGATAGTGTGTGGTCGATGAAGCCGTGCATGGTGCCAGTCTGACTGTACATGTATTGGTAGACGAGCCGAGGGATGAAGTCTGATGTGAAGGAGATCACGAAGGCCTCCAGAGAGAAAGAGAGAGACAGAGAAATATTTTTCTGTTAGCACTGTTAAAGATTACAGCATGAGAAAATAAGTTTAGCGTGTAGAACTCCACCAGTTTTTAGTGAAAGACATTTGTGGGTCAAAGTGTTTATTTTCAGATGTTAGAAAGCACTAACAGTTCTGGTAAACCATGTTTTTCAGAGATATTTGAGGAATGCAATGTATTCATTTAGTAATATTAAATAAAGTCTGTAAAACTGATAGATGCAAGATACATTCACAAAAGGGGAATTCTGCTTCCAGTTTCCATTGCCTTGAAGCTCCCAGGGTATATTAAGTGTGTGTATGTGTGTTCAGTGCCCCAGAGCTCTAGAATAAATAAAAACTCCCGCTGCTTGTTTTTCCGAATCCTCCATAAATCTGTTTAGTATTAAAAGTAAACGGAATAGGATTTAGTCCACTGGCTGAGGACAAATCCCAAACAGAACTTTCCTGAACTCCCACAAAAACACACACACCTTGGCCTGCACAGATCAGCATGTATGGGTGTTTCAGACATAATTCTGGTTCTCATCAGGTGGTCAAAGGTGACATCTCAGAGGGATCTGAGAGCTTTAATCTGTGTTTAATATCAGCTGTCACCAGTGTACATTCATGTCTATGCAGGACATACACGCACACACACACACACACACACACACACACATAGAGAACAGATGAGAGCTGGATTACATGTTGAAACCTTCCTGCAGAGAAGTTCAAGGTCAGTGGCAAAGAACTGTTATTCACTCTTTGTTAACCTTTGACATCTATTCCTGCCTGCGATTTCTCTGACGTTACTGAACTGTGTGTGAACACTGTGACCTCAGGATTCTGTTAAAATTTTAAAATGTAACCGAATGTCTTCTCTAAATGAATCAAACACATGGTGAAAACTTTTCTTATCTTATAATGTTTTATGTAATTAAAAAGACCCTACTTATGTACATGAAACCCTATTTTTGTAATAACAATACTGACATTAGAATACGCTCCATGCAATAATTAAAATGTATGGCATCATATGGATTTATTTTTAGTTTTTTAGTCTTGAATTTAAAATGTGCACTGGAGAAGCTGCTAAAAACTAAAAGTCACCTCAGCGAGGGCATTCACTGTTAACACTAATTACACAAATGTCTCATAGTTAAGATATTTGACAATTTATTAAAGAGTAAAAGTGCTTATGTAGGATCTTCATACAGACACATTATGTACAGTCCCTTCGATTGAATACATGTCTTTATGTGTTCATTGTGTATCTGCCTTCCTCACTAATTTAATAGGATTAGTGAAAAGCAGAACACTGCATTGATACTTACATTTATAATGACTGAGAATTTTCCCATTCCACTCAGTATGTTGTACCATATACCTGCAGAAAGAAGAGCAGGAGTGAGTGCATAAGTGTGTCCATGTCGTCCTTCCACAGTGTTTCTATTCATTAGAGTGTGAGACCTGTTGGACATCACTTTACAAAGATGTCCACACTTTAAAAAATGTCCTCACTTTCTAAACATGTCCTGACGCTCTAGAAATGTCCTCACAATCAAGGTCTAAAACTCAAACTGTACTGTCTCGACTCAAAAGTACACGGAGTTCAAGCTGAAGCATGAAAGAGATTTGGTTTTAACCGAGGAAAACAACTTTACAACGCTGAACTGCTAGAGGGCGTCAGTTTGTAAACCTCACTTCGGTCGATTTTTGTCCCGTGATGTTTGAGAATTGAGAAATATCAAGTTTCAAGTTGTCTGTATTCTGGTGTATCGTACATATTTCTCTCCTTCATGCGTGTCAGATCAGCTTACCAATGTCTTTAGCTCGTACGGCTACTGGCCTGCGTAGCTCTGTAACAAACTTCTTGGCGTCCAGTCTGATCTCGATGACGTTGTTGAGGAGGGCGAAGAGAGGAGCGAGCGGGAACGAAGCCACGAACAGAGAGACGAACCCAAACTGGATGACTGCAGGAGAGAGAGGTAAACGATTATTAAACCTGCCACAGCGGGTGCTGTCGGGTCGTTAAACATCACAATAGGTTGTTAATTTTCAGTCATTTGGTACAAGTGAATATTTATAACAAGCCTGTCATAAATTAAAGTTGCACAATTAAATCAATGATACCATCCTTTATCAAAGCACGTCTCCGCTGGAGCGCTTTTAAACTAAGGCCAGATGGAGAGGTTGTTTAGTAGCTGCTCCCAGGGTTTGATAGATTTGTTTAAAGGAGGAATTTTACATCATCATGTCTTCAGAGGGTGAAAGATCGCAGCCTTTAGAGCTCGCAGGAATTCTATGTCAGAATATCTATGTATTTCCTCAGCTTGATACAGACAATAGCTTGGTTAAACACACAGTCTGTAACTTCTGCCGCTCGGGGTCTCTCAGTCAAAACAAAGACAAAACACCTAGTTGAGAGCTGTTGTGAAATAGTGTGGGATCATGGGAGTTTTTGTCTTCACCACCATTGCCGTCAGCTTCTCCTTGCTGGGATTCCTTCAGTGTCGGTCACTCAGGAGGTTCTTACCACAGAAGTCTCCTCCTCTCCAAATCAAACAGACCAGCTGAGTATAACCGTTCAAAACACTGAATAAAGCAAAACACTGATTTGAAGTCAGTGTTTGGCCGTCGCTGTGCGGCGGACACGAGGCGTCAGGGAAGGGCTGGGGGCTGAGACTGCTCCTAATGTTTCCATTGTTTCTCTGATAACTTATGATCCATTTCTGGCAGACCAGCACAACACTGACACATGCACATAAAGGATATGACCTAACAGATTTCTCAGATTTCTCTTGTTTTTAAAAGTGCTGGAAACATTTTGGGATAATGTAAGTTCACAACTCAACAACATGTATAACATAGGTCTAGTTATTTTTAGACATTTTAATGTGGAAAAGTTGCATATTCTAACTTTAACAGTGACTACATTTACATCTACATCAACTATACGCTAGAGTCAAGTGAAGCCTGTGTAAATGCTGTACTCTGATTGTACTGTAGTGTAACTGCGCTCCCAGTCAGTGATCGTAAATCCAGTAAAGGACCTATGTGAAGGATTTAAAAATACCTGATTTTAGTGGCAGCGGGTGAAATACGATGGGGCACACTGGCGCTATGCTACGTGAGCGTGAGAAAGGTGACAAATTACAAATGACATGTATGATATGAAGTAATTTTCTGTGCTTTCGGCAGCAGCTACTAAACAAAGGCAAAGTTTCTCATAGAAAACATCTTCGTACGTGCTCGGAGCTGCTGCAAAAACAACCACTTCTGCCGCGTGACAGGAAAAGAAAAGGTCGACGTGTGAGCGAGGAATCAACATCGGAAACACACATTTTCAAACCACCATCACAGATTGACATTGGCGAACGTCATTTGTCTGGTCAGGAGTCACACTGTCTGTCAGGGCTGGCGCTGTGGTTCAGATCATGCCTTTTAAGGTTAAACACTCCACAGCAGCTAAACTGGGACTTTTTATGATTAAGCTGTGTGTGTGGAACTATGTGCTGTGTATCTATGCTGTATGCTTGTGTCTGATTGGATAACCCACACGCACAACATCATTGACTAATTATTTAAACTAAGGTTGATGGGAATGTATTATGTAGTGCATCACAAGCACACACAGCACAGTGACTGTGGGGCTGCAGGCAGGAGAGCTGCAGAAACAACTAGTTCAATCACCAGAGCAGCTTTTCAGATAAAAGACTTAAGTGAAACAGCTGAGCTCGGGCCAATAGGAAAGCACAACAAATATGAGCTTAATCACTGTGAGAAACTCTAATAAACCAATTAATAAAGACAAATAAATGATCAAAACAACATCCACCTGCTTCTTAAGGCTGTGGACAGGAAACATGAGAGAGACGAGGCGGTTCGCCTGACTCTGGCTGATGTGTGGAACTTTAGCAGTGTGGGAACGGGGATTTCCAGCGAGCCGGAGACAGCCTCACCTCGGGACGCCACGCAAAGACAAAGAGTGGAGAGGAAGAAAATACGACAGCGGCGCAGCGAGCGCTAGAGGGCAAGCTTAGAATAACCTCGCTATCTACCTGAGACGAGGTTGACGGGTTCGAGGCTGGAAAACACAAAGGAAGACACACACACCTTAACACGAGCATGGGGGCTTACAGGTACTGTACACACACACACACACACACACACACACACACAAAAATAATAAATGAGTTAACACAAACCCAGGAATACACACAAACACACTGACAACCATGTGTGAGTGTGTGTTTGCATGTAGAGAGCAGACATTTCTGACATTCCTTGTTGTGTCATCCCTCCTCTGTTTTTCTCCTCCCACCTCCACCTCCCACATCTCCTCTTACTCCCTCATTGAGAAATCTGGATGAGGCCTTTATTGTGCCCCCCCCCCCAGTCCCAGTCCCAGTCCCCAGTCCCAGGACAGGCTAACCTTGAGCTTCATCCACGTCTCATTTCAAATGTCACGCTGATCATTTTTCATGTAAAATAATAAACTGTGAACTGCTTTAGCTGCGTGAGTCGCTCGGTTACAGCTAACGTGACAACGCAGCAAATTCAAATAATAATGTTTGAGTGTACAGATGACTTGATTTAATGTTGAAAGCAACACATACACACTACTTGCTACTTGGCTTTGCGGTCACTCACACACAGTTTGAGAAACACTGAATTTAGCCTCAGGCAGACCCAGACTCAGACTCTGTTGAGACCAGAGTCAGAGACTAGCAGACGGATCAGAACTGTTAGCGTAGTTGTATCATATACGAAACATCATATGGATGTTAACAAGGTTAAACACTTGATTTTAATCAGAGGGGGTCTTTAAGGCAGATCCTGATTCCACCAAAAGCTCTGCTCATGTTTAATATTTAATATATACAGTATATTCCTGCTTCCCTCAGCCTGCTCCACGTTAGCCAGAACTCCACATTTACAAGAACATTTCTCACACAGAACACGTAAATATATTTCACTGACTAAACTATATTTGCTATTTACAATTTCACCAAAACCTCAGTGTTTTTATGGCTTTGACATTAGAGCAGAATATATCCAGTTTTACTGCTTCACATATACAGATGTTCCCAGTTTTCTAAGGTCAAGCTTGTTCCTGCATGTTTACTGAACTGCTGCTGCACTTTGATTCAATCCACCAGTGGGAAGTGCTCAGAAATATCAAGCTGTGCAGCCGTATCAGCTCGCACTGTCTTTCTCTATGAAGTTGTCTTCTTCTCTTTTTTTAATCTGCTGGCTGTGTCGCTCTTCAGCACATTTTTTGCATTTATCCGCTCTATACAGACATTCAATCATCAGTTAATGTATTCGTTGCTGCCTTGAAGCAGATGGTTTCACATTCAATTACCTTTTACCTGTAAAATAACTCCAGTCTATAATTACAGCGACTTTACAGTCGAAATGTTTCTGCTGCTGTTTATTGTTTGAAACATTTTTAAAGATGTTGGCGAAAAAGCACAAATCTTAATTCATTTCAGCCATTATAAAGACTGTTGTCGAGGTAATGTAGCTACTGCTTTTCTCCGACTTTTACAAACAGCTGGATACGTTTTGACTTTGACTCAGCAGCGTGGTCAAGCAAAGTTAACTCCAACTGCACAGTGATGCTAAATCTTTCTCCCTTTCTGCACTTCAGCATGGCTCTGCTTGTGTTTGTACAGGCAGCTGGAGGAGGCCAGGCTTAAAGTTTCTCTCCAGACATGTTTTAACTGTGTAAAAATACTCTGCTATGATTAATGTTTTGTTTTACATGGTTTTCCAACATAAAAAGTGCAACAAAAAAAAAAAAAAACACCATATGGATGTTAACAAGGTTAAACCTTCAGAGGGGGTCTTTAAAATCATTCCAGAAATAATATGTATTTCAAATTCCCATTTTCCCAATATTTGATACAGATGTCAGTGCGCTTTCACACACACAGGAACTGCATTAGTGGAGTCTCTGAGTTCTAATATTGTGTCGTGTATTTAATCCAGTTTGTTGTTGTTGCTTCTTCAAACATTTTCATGGGAAAAACAGACTCTCCCATAATTCAAGTGTTTAAATCTGCAACTTTAAAGCTCCCGTCCACTCAGAAATATGTTTTGCTTATTGTTTACTTCACTTGAATGTTTGACCTTAACTGTCACAGTCTGATACTAAAGGGTTGTTTTCACATTCATCTGCTGAGGGATGTTTACTTAACATATCAAACACGCATACGTACAAAATGGATTTGTGTCATCGCAGTTTGGAGTAAATCCTTGTCCAACGTGTTACTTCAACAAGTGCGATGAGGAAACCTGATGCTTCCAGGCTCCAGCTCCATGCTCAGAACATGGAGAAACCAACAGTATTTACACGTAGTATTCATAGATTCTGGATCAGTCGATGAGACAGAACGACTAGATGTTATTTCTACCAAGATAATTATCTGTTTTTTTTTTTTTTTTCAACATCCATCCATTTTCTACCGCTTATCCTCTAGTAGGGTCGCGGGGGGGCTGGAGCCTATCCCAGCATCCTTTCGGGCGAGAGGCGGGGTACACCCTGGACAGGTCGCCAGTCCATCACAGGGCACACGGAGACAAACAACCATTCACTCAATTTGGGGTAACCAATCAGCCTAGTCCCCATTTGCATGTCTTTGGACTGTGGGAGGAAGCCGGAGTACCCGGAGAGAACCCACACAAGCACGGGGAGAACATGCAAACTCCACACAGAAAGACCCCGCGTCCGAGCCGGGACTCGAACCCGGAACCTTCTTGCTGTGAGGTGACAGCGCTAACCACTGCACCACCGTGCCGCCTTTTTTTGCAACATCTCTGTGGATATTCAACAACTTTCATGAATCTCACTGTCTGTGAGCGAGACGATCAAAACAGCTCTTTACGTGACTAATCAGCTGATCACAATTGTAACCAAAACACTGATATTTAAATCTTAGCGGCTAAATATCAATCCTCAGTATTGATTCCTGCAAATAAATATTCAATTATTCAGTGCGGCTCCTTCTTCAGCTCAACCTCTGACTTTACTCTTAGGTTACGACCGAGCAGGTGTTGGTTTGTTGTGACTGAGGTTGGCCGTAATAGTATAAGAGGTGCGCCTAGAGCTGTGCGTGTGAGTGCATGTGTTTGTGTGTCTGTACTCTGAAACATAAAGTCAACACCTGCAGCTCTTTACCAGCTCCACATAATAACTTTCTCTTCACGGGCAATGAATCAGTCAACTCTAATTGGCACATATAGTAACTGTCCTCCTTCAAACTATTCAACCTGTGGACGGTTTCCAGACTGACAATAATGATGATTTTATTTTCATTTTTCTTCTGTGTTGACTTCATCTTTCTTTTCTTTTCTTCTAGTTGTTTTGTCTTGTCTTTGTCAGGATGAGATGCAGCGAGCCTCTGGATATTACTTGATTTACAGTGTTCTTTCCACCATGTTTAACTGGTGCCAACAACAGTAAATCCAGACTGATAATGCCAAGCAGCCGTGCCACTGCCAGTTTTCCACAGAAGCTCTGAATTCCCTCCAAATGCTGGACCAGCTGATAAGGTCGAGGTTATTTAAAAAATCTTATTTACACAGTTCCCACAGTGACCAAGGCGAAAACCTTTAAAGGATTTTCATGACTGTTTCTCTCTCCAGTCGGTCTCATCTAATTATGAACGTTATGTTGTGTTACACTGTGTTATATGTTTAAATTCCCTGCCTTTATCAATATGTAGCAGCCTTATAATTTCACGTGATGTGTCAGACAGGTCAGGGCTTAAGGGTACGCTACATTTACTGTATCACTTTTACATAAAATTTCATACTGTACTGGTGCCTGAGGAGTTGTCGTGCTCCTATAGGCTCCTGTAGAAAACTCCAAAAGCTTGTCTAAAGACCGCTCAGTCGTTCTGAATCCAGTCCACAGTCCCTCTGCTTGTTAGCCTTCCAACACGGTGGCCTACTCCTCCATTCATCCATCAAACATCCAGTGACAGGCCTGTATAAGCACGCTGCCATTTGCTATCAAATCTAGACAAATAAGGAATTACAAAGGAAACACTATTTTCTATTTTAATACCTAGAAAACTGCCTGAAAAAGTGAAAGCAAATAAAATTCAGGCTTTAACCAAAGCAGTGGAAAGAGTGAATGAGACTGAAAGCCATTCAAAATAATGTCACAATGCTAATTACATGTAGGGCTTTTAAGGTTAAATACCAAACTTATACACAGCTGAGATTGTTTACACATGAAAGAGGAAACACATTTAATCTGTGACTACATTTACACTGTTTATGTGCTTTGGTTTGTGACAGACATGAATGTAAACTAATCATCCTATATACAGCGTGAGTGCACTGCTGCATGTGCATGAATGAAACAGGTTCTCCAAACTAAATGGGTAAATACATTGTTTTCCATCCACTGCTGTGGTTCAGGCTCAAAAACTACACACTAACAGTCATAAGTCACATGTCTCGTGTTGGTGTCAGGTAAATTCAAGCGGCAACCTCCGATGCTGAAAAATGAAGCCAACACCGAAATAGTGCAGTTCTTCAAAGATGTGTGTGTGTATGTGTGTGTGTGTGTGTGTGTGTGTGTGTGTGTGTGTGTGTGTGTGTGTGTGTGTGTGTGTGTGTGTGTGTGTGTGTGTGTGTGTGCAGACTCACTCATCTCCATGTACTCAGGTGTGAGGCCTTCAAAGGCAGCCAGGGCGTAGTCCAGGTTCCACTGCTGTGGAGGCCTCTCCTCCTCCCTCTCCTTCTCTGCTGATCCTTTAGCCTTCAGTGCTCGCACCAGCTTCTTCAACTTCCTGTCAGGACAGAGGGAGAGCTGTGTGAGAAGAAGACTGCGGCTAATTTTGCGTGGGAAAAGTATAAAATAACAGGCAGGTTGACTTCTCTCCCTGATAAATAAAACACCAGTATTTACTTTACCTCAGTGATTTTAACATATAAATGTGAAGCAGGGTGGTTTTGGTGTATGGGATTTGTTCTCAGTAAACTTTCTCTTGAACACAACCTCTGCTTGTGAAACATAATAGCCAAACAAGTATTTACAGAGGTGCAGTAAAACTGACATTTCATTGAAAACTGACGGGAGTTAGAGCCAGACACTAACTGTTTTTTAAGAACTGTGAAGGCTTCCAAAGAAATTGGCAGAGATGTTCAGCAGAAAACTGAAGCTGTGTGATGCTAACAAGCTGCTGCTGGGAAAACACAGAGGGAGAGAGAGAGAGGGAGAGCCAGGTACAGAGATACAGAGAGTGTGGTGTGTTGCTGTAAGTGCACGCCTCCGTGTAAATAACCCCCACTTACAGTATCTGTGTGTGCGTATGTACAGTAGTGTCTGCAGTGTGTCCTTATGCACAGTATACAGTGTTAATATGTATGTATGTATTGTTGGGTATTAATCTGTATGCTTGTGAATGTGTGCAGTGCTCGTAAAAAAGCTCTAATAAAAGCAGCTAAATGCTTCACTGCATTATTTATGTGGTCGTTGCACAAACACAAGGGAGTTACGGTTTTCACAGTACACGCAAACACACACACGCAGTCATGTGGACTGGATGTATGTTGACGTTAAATGTTTCATTGAACCTGAATTTAGCAATATTTTGATCAGAATGTGAGAGAGGTGCCAACCTGCACGGCTGGATGCCGCTTTTAGCCTGGTGTAAAACTGAGCATCTGACAAGCTGGACGATCAGTGTTGGACTTACATTCATCAGGTGACCAGAAACACCGCGTTACTGTACGAGTGTGATACACCAGGGGTTTTCAAAGTCACACACTGTGTCCCAGCCTCTCCTTAAAAAAGCATTTGTATGCCTCCGCCAACCAGTCAAGTTGCAGTTAACATCCATACCTGTCCAGATTCATAAAACGCACTGAAGGCTTTGAAGGAATTTAATAAAAGGCGCTCAGTGTATTTTCTGGCGAAATGGAAGTTATCACACTGAGAGAAACAAAAAACAGAGTCTGTATGTGTTCACAGGCTCGGCCAATAAAGCTGATTCTGATAAAACACAGTTGTAGTTGGAGCCATGATAGAAGACAAAACTTCAAATGCAGATGTTGCTGCAAAGAAGCTACAAGTACTAACACATGGCTGCACGGAAGATCTACACAATCACCACAGTTTCAAGGTCAAAAGATGTGGAATATGATCACAAGCTCCGTTTCTGATCCTGCGCTGTGTTGGTGAATAATAAGTTATCTCATTTTTTTGTCTTAAAATGAGTCAGTCTTTATTTTTGTGAAATTGTCTTACTTGTATTAGAGTAATCTATGAGCTCGCTAAAACTGACCTAACACTACAGACCAGCCTAAAATATCTTTGTGAAACCGGCCCCTAGATCTTACATCTTCAGACAGAGGCTGCATACTGGCCCACAGTATAGGCCCTGTGGTGTTCCTGGTCGCCTCCCAGGTGCGAAAGCTTTTAAGTGGATGAATGTGAAACAGATGAGGAGATGGCATGTAGTGGTATGATGGTATGTGCCCTGGATCTCTGATCCCACGGGACGTCCTGGAGAAACATCAGCGTTTGATGAGACTCACCTAACGGGTCAGGAGGTCGAGCTGTGCTCACAGCAACAGTAACAGTGCGGCCTGAGGCTGAAAGGCCCCTCTGTTGTGTGACAGTTGTTATAAACAGAGCTGACCTCTGACGTTTGGGATTTGCATGTAAAAGCTGAGCTATTACACAAGATGGAGAAGCACTGTACAGACAAGGGGGGAATGTTATCGGAACATAAAAGAGGGAATGTTGTAAGTGCCTGTGTGCATGTTGGTATGTGTGTGAGGTGTCGCTGGCTCTTCAGACATTAGACAACACATCTTACCTTTGATCTTACTGTTTTTGTTAGTAATCCTCTGTAGCGTACTTACGGGATGCCGATTTCAAAGATGTTATTCTGGATTAGCTGTTTCCCCAGCATGATGATGCTGAGCTGAATGCACAGCTCAATGAGGCAGCCTCCTGGAGCACACTGAGGGAGACACAAGCACGACATTTGTACACGTATTCATCCTCACCTGATGTTTTACATATTCAGCCAAATGAAAAGAACAAACCTCCTCCATCCGATAATCGTTAAAGACATACACGTAATTTCCGGGTCGACCTGCAAACCTGCAGAAGCACAGAAATGTTCCTTTTAATATTTCTTGGATTCACTCAGAAGTGATGTTAATATTTTTTTCTAAAATGGATGTAAACAGTTGTGTTTTGGCATCAAGTGAAATGACATGCAAGGCATGTTAGAGTAAGGCGTTGATGTAAGGTTCCCAACCTTTTCCAACTCATGGCCCACTTGAAAATCTCAAAAATGTTTGCGGCCCACATCTGACCCATTACCATATGGAGGCCAAATAATGCCTTCTTAGAGAACTTTATATTTTAAAGGTAACAAACATTCAGGACTGAACTGAAAGCAGGGGGAGCTCAGTTTTTCTTTTTTGATGACTGAAATAATCTTTTTAAAGTTCCTTTCATTTTAAAACATTTACATACATCATTTACATTTTCATTTGTTTTATAATTACTGACTGCTTCACGGAACACTACTTACTTTTCCTGTTATTTTTTATGATTTGCTCTCTGGTATGTATATAAGCTGCTGCTGCTTTGTTGAATGTATATTTATTGTACTTTGGAAGAAGCCAAAGACAAAGAGACAAAGCTGGACAAGAAAGTAAATCAATCAATTACATTTTTTCACCAAAATCATACTGTTGTGCAAATGATTTGTTGGCCTACAGTTGGGAACTATGGTTTGTGGAAAACCTCCTTCCCGACCTAAATGATGCCTTTCAAACTCCACTGTGTTGGCTCAGAAATACATTGTTACAAAGTTAGCTCATAAAAAAATTGACATTTTGGAGATACATGATTCTCGCGGGACAGCTGCGCACGAACATACTCCTGCACACACAGGCACAGGACTTACCGGCCCTTGAAGAAAGCCACATAAAAGATGGGAGCGTATGCGTTCATAAACTTGAGTAGGAAGGCTTTGAGGATGAGTCGCTCCTCAAAGTTGGTTTCCGTTTTGGGAATCTCTGTAACAAAGAATTTGACACGGCATTGTTTTTATGAGGTCAGGGCACAGCGTGGGGGGGGGGGCAAGTTAAATACACTTAAGGTGGAACGTATGTACAGTATATTAGGTGTGGCTAACATCCAGATGTTAGAATTGGTCATTGTATTATATGAATGGATGTTAAGGTTTTCTTCACGTAGAAAAGTAGTGATTCTGTCAGGCTGACTCTTGAATCAGAGTTATAACATGATCACTGTGCTGGAAGTAGGTTAAAATACTGGCACTTTTCACAAGGCATCTCTCTCTCTCTCTCTCACACACACACACACGCGCACACTTTCCCTCTTTCTCACAGTTTTCCATCCCATTCTTTTCCTCTATTTCCGAGGTTTGAATATGAATGTAAATGTGGTTGAAACCTCCTGGGACGACTGATGGGACGGCTGGAGCATGAAAACATCAAAGTTTCATCAAACTGTCCACCAAGAGGCGGAAAGACTCTTTCTGTCTCTCACCCTCACAGATGCAGGATGATTACATGATGTAAAAACGCTGATTTACTTTATGAGTCGCAGAGGCAGACAGAATTTTTTCCTTAACGTTTTTTAAACATGTCATGAATATGGAAGTACAAGTGACTGAAATCACATCTGATTCGCATTAGTAACAAGAAAGAATAGGAATCAGGAAAAACTCAGTTGGACATTTAACCGATTTAATTGTGTTCTTAAAATATTCTTTGATTGACAGAGCATTACTGAACTGAACTGTTTTTATTTTAAGGGGGTGAAATCAAAGTGAAGCATGTCGCTCGTATATCAATCAGCAATGTGCTCTTACTCTACCTTGGAAAAAAAAATGTTCCCTGTACTTAAAATAGCTTCAAATGTTGATTGATGGCAGTTCTGAGCTAACTTTTGTGTTTAAAGTATTATTTATTGTCATATCTGTGCAGTAAATATTAAGCTACAGTCAGAACATGTTTAGACTACCAGCTATTTGATTAATAAACACATTATACACTGTTGCCCATAAATTGTAATAATTTTGTTTTCAGACACAATCCTCTGTTTATTCCTATTTAAATGCATCAGTAATCACTTTGGTAGAGATTAACTTCTAAAGTTTTGAGAAGATATACACTTTATCTGTCAAGAATAAATCACATTGTCACAATCATTTCATGGAAAGAGGTAAAAAATATTTTATTCCAACTTCATGAGCAACAGTATGTCTTGAATATATTGTGTATGAAACAAAAGTTTGAAACAAGTTATGGTTTTAGCAGGATATTATGTTGTTTTGTTGTTGCCAGGCAAATTGTTTCCACCTGTTTCTAGTCTTTGTGCTAAGCTAAGCTAACCATGGCTCTAGCTTCTCACATGCCATACTGATATGAGAGTAGTATAAAAAATGTCATCTCACTTTTGAGAAGAGCGAATATAAGGTTTTCCAAACATTTCAAACTATTTCTTTAAAGAAGCTATTTGTAAGGTTTCTCTGCTTCTTGCTTGGAGCCGGTCGTGGTGATTGTCGCTTGACAAGAGCTTCAGCCATTGTTGCATTTACAAGACAAAAGGTTATACTGCATCCTTTGAGTAGCACTACATCTTCAGGGCAGGAGGCTGCAGCTCTCAGTAAATAATGAGACAGGCCAGGGCTAGCTGGCTAGCATGCTAACTTCAGTAGAAGAAACGACTTAATAAAGACAATAGTTAACATTGGCGTATGTTACCACCACTGGAGACAGCTCTTGGCAAGTTAAAGAATGAAGTGTGATGCTGAACTCACAACTACACTTGTAAACTGCCGTCACTGCTCACGTTAGCTATGTAGCAATTGCAAAGCTTACAAATAGCTCCTTTAATAATTCAGCAATCTTGGCTCTGAGGCTAGCTAGTAATGCTTGTGGTAACATTGTTTGTTAGGTTCTCTTTGCATTAGGTTCTCAAAGCAATCACACTATAAGAGTAACTAAGTGTATGTGTTTCTGTACCTAGCTCGGTCAGCCACACTGCCACAGCTCCGTAGATTTCATCAAGGATCAGAATAACCACTAAGTTAATGATGACCGCAGTGGCCGTCACTGTCACCCGAACATTGGACTTGGTCTCCGGGTCGGGGCTCATTGCCATCAGGGCCGACACTGTGATTCGGTAGACAATGACCCCGAAGACTGCTGAAAACGTCAGCCCAAACTGGGAGCAAAGGGAAATAAAGATAGGAAAATGAATTAGTCATCATGTCATCATATTTATGTGATAGTCACAGTGCAGTGGCTGGAATTAATATTTATAGGAAGACATCGATGTAGGTCACCGTACTTGTACAATAACTCTGTCATATACATGTTTATTTTTGTATTTAAAGTGCTCTCATCCATTTACTGAGAAAATATATGATCCCTAGTAGAGCCTTAACCTGATTTTTATGTACTAACCATGAAGAGGATAGAGGAAACGTTGATGAAGTATCCAGGAAGACGGTCTTTCCAGGTCAATTTGTCTATGGCAGTCTGGCAAGAAGGATGAGGGGTGGGGGGTGGGGGGTGGGGTGGAAAAGAGAGGAGCAGTTTGCAGTTACTCATACAATCGACAATGCCTCATTAACCTTTTTAGGAAATCTGAGGTGCAGACCACAGAGCTCCCTACAGAGACATCCAAAAAGAGAAGAAAAAAGCTGTTTCATTCATAAAAACAAATCTCAGTGTCCTGCTTCTGAACGCATCGTCACAGTCCCCTTCTCTCCTTTCAAACGTTTTGGGAAAGCTGAATGGGGAGTGGAAGCTGCAGCAGCACTCTTGGCATCTGTATGTCGCTGCCTCCACAGGAAACATTACTACGTCTCAACAGAGAGGAATAAAGGAGCACAATAGCCCGTTTTACAGTCTGCATCCTAAATTTGGAGACCAGCTGGAACGAATGTTTTCATTCCATAGAATCTCCTGTACCCAGGCGACCCCCAGTTAATGTGTTTTATCCATTTTCCCAGGCACTGACATGGGAACATCGCTGTAAAACTTGCTTTAGTATTTAAATGAAAAAAATTACACAAGAAGATGTGGGTTAGTGCAGTTACTTCTGAAAGTGAAACATTTGCTGTGTCAGATCTGGACTCTTTGACCACTTTTAGACCAACTTTTATACTTGACGATTTTTGCTACACGTACAAATTTGTTGACCTGTACTTAAAGAGATTCTTCAACAGTTTGGGGAATACACTTATTTGCTTTCTTGCAGAGTTAGATAAGGTTGATACCATTTCATAGCTACAGCCAGGAAACAGTTAGCTTGCACTAAAAAATTTGGGGTCATGTGGTGGATTATCTATTGGATAGAATTCAGTGAATCCCTCAAGTCTCTGCTGGTTGTGTGACCTTGTGTGATGACAAAGCTTCACAAAGTTACTGTGCTCAGCCAAGAAATAGTCCTGACCTTGTCTTTTTACACTTTTTTTTGTACAGATTGAACACATCAAATATGTTCGTTAGAGAGATTTAGATATGTTGGCAGGCAGATTCTTTGTCTTTCTTTCTGTCTTGGCCGGGACCAGGCTCGCTGTTTCCCCTCTGTTTCCACTCTTCATGTGGAGCTAAGCTAACCCTGTCCTGACAGTAGATTCACATTTACCTACAAATGTTAGAGTGGTATTGATCTTCTGATTGAACTCCTGGCAAGAGAGCGAATGAACATTTCCCTAAATGTCCTTTATAGAATGAACTGTATTCAATTCAATAATGTTAAGGACCAGCATCCTGCTATTGACACTAATCACTAATCCCTACCAACTCCTTGGCTGTTGTTGACAATAGCTGACCTGTGGCCCACCTGTAAAGAGCAGGTTCTAAGAAAATTTCGGTGATTACAAACACAGGCTGATGTCACTGTGATTACTGGATGCATCTCCACCAAAAGGAAATGCTTTATCATTATTTCATAACAAACCCAGAGCGAAAAAAGCACAGGCTTTTTAATGAATAAAACCTATCAACAAATACATTGTTCAAACTCTATCAACATTCAACTCATCAGTGTCAATCAACGCCCAAAGTTGAAACCGATATGAGAACTGTGAATCCACTCTGTTATTGGTATTATTTGACAGGCAGGTAAAGGTGAGCTGCAACAGCGGCCAAGAACATGAGATCAACACAAGACAAAATCAGTAAAGTCTGGTCCAAGTTGTATTCACTGATTAAAGTTCTGGGTGATCCGGTGTTAAAAACAGCAGGTGAAACAAAATAAATGAGAAAAGAAATAACATTTTAGACTTTCTTAATGTCCTCCAACTTGCTGATTCTCCCCTCGAAATTTTCCCTTACATTAGTGTATATAACAACGTTCTCTGCCCTGAAACCCAGTGGGAGAATCTGACCCACTTGCTGCTGCTGCGACTCGACCGCTTGTGGGTAAACACGATTTGATCTCTGGAAAGACAAATGCTGCATCTACATCCCCAGGAATGCGACCCCCTTCACCCAGGCACCAGTGATTATAGGTACCTACACACATATACTTACATGGGCAGGCTGAGGCAGAGCCGGAGAAGAATTTCACACACAGACGTTCACATTCACACAGACCACACAGAGATGGACCGAGGCCTGTGCGCTGGAAGATCTTCAGTATGCTAAGACAACAGCACCATCTAGTGAACACAATGGCTCAGTACAACCTGGAAAACACGCTTCCTCGATTTTCAAATGCACAGCAACCTTTATGCAACACACTGCTGCTGTTTTGTTCATGCTGTGAATAGTACATTTTAAATAGAAAAATAAATAGTAAATAAAACACATAGCATGTACCTCAGACATAAAATATATGATATATATTTAACATATACAGTATGTCCTGGCGACTGACAGCTGTTTGTGTCGCCAAGGACACACTGACTATTAGTTGGAATATAGAGAAATATGTGAATTGTGTCAATCTCACATCATCCCTCTGGTATTCCTCCAACTCACACTTCCCCTGATCCACATGCACAAACCGTGCCTCCAGCTACACCTGTCTGACAGGTGACCTCTGACCTTTGTTGACTACTAAACCCTGTTACAGACATGAACGCACACTGCAAAAGCAATGAAATCTATGTGTGTGAGTACAACAGAAGAACATAAAAGACAAACAACTTTAAAAGAACAAGTTCTATGCCGAAACTTTCTTTTATATGAGACCTATATTTTGACACATTATATTTTGACACATTAAGATGTGCATAGAAATAAATCACTCAAAAATTATGTGAACAAGAATGTGTATTGATTATAGGACATATATTCAGTATAATCATCAGTCCAATAAACACCACCCCAGGAAGAAAACCATCCCTTTTCTCAAAGCTGGAGAGAAGCTCTGTCCACCACCACAGACACAACCACGCCGACTCTCCACAGCCTGCTGGAGGGTGGAGGACTTGTTGGTATATCAAGATCTGCCTTTTGGGCCCAATCCTTCATTTCAAGCAAAATACTAAAGAACTTTTCTAGACAAGCTTTCTGCCGTCTTGAGTCTTGATCATACTCCAGGACGGATGAGGACATAGATGAAATGTTTAACACATGCAAAGGATGCTGACCTCCTGACAGTAACATACAGCATATGAAACATGTGTTCAGTTTCTGTTTCTGGTGCATGCACAGTCGGCACACTTGTAATGTTGAAAAGGGACTGTGCGGACCCTCACGGACTTCAGCAGATGACAAACTTTATGTGAAGCAGAGCATGAACTGGCCTTTACACACACACACACACACACACACACACACACATACATCATTTAAGGACAAAAGGACCTTCAGAGTGGAAGTGTGTGTGTGTGTGTGTGTGTGTGTGTGTGTGTGTGTGTGTGTGTGTGTGTGTGAGAGAGAGAGAGAGAGAGAGAGAGAGAGAGAGAGAGAGAGGGAGACGGTTGGTGGGGACAGCCATCAGAGAGAGGAGTAGTAGTAAATGGGTCAGGTGTTATATTTGGTTTGTAACCTCCATTGAGGAAAGCCCCACAAAGCCTCCATCTCGTGACAGAGAGTCGCTCAAAGTCCTTATTTCTCTGTCACTCACTTCCTGTGTTCATCCTCCTCCCTCCCTCTGCCTCTCTCTAATCTTCAGGTTCCTCCCTGGCATAACATTCAGGCTGAAACTAAAGTTCATTTGCATTTTCAAATAACTGCTTAGGCGACGTCTTCAGGAGTTTTGTTTGACCAAAAGTCAAAAACCCAAAGATGTTCAGTTTATAGCGTCAACAAGTCCTCTCATTTGAGAAGCTAGAACAAGAGAATGTTCAGAATCTTTTCACTGCCTGACAAATGACTGAAACCATCAATCAATTTATAATGTAGGTGCTGATTTCAACTAATCAGTTAATTGTTTCAGCCGTACATGATCGCTTATGTCAATAAAAACAATTACAATACATTCAATATTCAAACCTACTTCCACCCTCAGAGGATCGATGAACAGGTTTTTATTTTCACACATACACCATACCCTGGTGTGTGTGAAGAGGATGTGTGGTCCGGAGGGATTGCTCACAGTTCCCCAAACAATCACACACAATGACCCAGTGACAACTGGACATACACATGCTGTCACCCCCTTTGTACTATAGATTGCACTATATTTGCAAACTGAAGGTGAAATTTATGTTCTATATAGCATCATCAATTCCCACAATGGGACAAAAAACTACTATTCAATCCATGTGTCAGTAGTGTCAGAAATTCAGCTATTCACTATAGAGTACAGTGACTACCGAGCATCTCTTATAAATAGGCCTATATAGTGTTATAAGGACTGTTCCTGTCTTAATGCTGTTTTTAACCATATAGTAGAAAGGCAGATGTCCATGTGCTGTTTGATTATAAAGCAGGTCTAGGTTCTATATTAAAACTGTGAAAGTATCAAAGCCTCAGTCCACAGAGAAATGCACACAGCCTGTATTCAGAAACTGAGCCTGAAAACCAGCCGTCAGGACTTCTGTAACTTTGTGATGTCACAACACAGCAGTCATTGCTCTCAGCCATGCACCAAGCCCACCTAGACCCACATGGACCAACCACCCAACCTTGCAGGATTTGGTTTCTCTGAGTGTTTACCTGAAATCTGCTGTATTTTTATTGGATCACTCAGAAAACAGTCAGCCAATCAGAAGAGAGACTCAGAGCCTCCTCTCTTCTAAAACCACAAAATTATCTTGTTATGGTTATCAAAGCATCGAACAAAACATAGGAACATTGCAATATATGGGACCTTTAACAGGCGCATATAAATATAATTTGAGAGAATGTGAATTTACATCTAATACTGCATCTGTAAGAGCCTGGAAAAGACTTGGCAGTATTGTAAGCCAGATGCCAAACTCCACAAGAGCTTTCCACAGGCCAAATGTTTCAAATGAAATGTAAAAACCTTCTCAGCTTCAGCTTTTGTTTGTCTCATTTTATTTGCACTGACAGGTTAATTTAAGAAATGTCTGTCACTATCAGACAAAATAAACAGAAAGAAAACTGTATGCCCATTATACTATGTTAATTTATTTCACAAATGAATGATGTATGGTTTCTACGCTGGGTTGTTCCACTCAGTTCACTCTACATTAACAGTGTTTATTACAGTGATTGTAGAGCACCACGTTGTAACTGGTGCAACAAATAAAGAAATAAACACAATTAACCACTTGAGTTGTGCTTCTGAAATATAATCTCTAGATTTGATCCTACAGCACATTTCACTGTCTCAGGTAACAAATCAAATGGTTCAAGTGTGTGTGTATGTGTGTGTGTGTGTGTGTGTGTCAGAGAGAGTTCTGTGTCGCCATAGTGACGGTCACTAATCTTACCCCTGGCTTCCTGCCCAGCATGCATCACTCCCACTCAACCGCCCTCTGCTTCTCTCCATCCCTGTACTTCTTCAAGTCTCTATTTATTTGTATCTCTCTCTCTCTCTCTCTCTCTCTCTTTGTCTTCTTCTTTTTGTCTCTTTTCTCGTCTAACACACTTTTGTCTTTGTCAGTTTCCTTCCACAGACGTTTGCTTTCAGAGTGGTTCTGGGGGAAACGTTGCCACAGCAGCAGGTGCAGAAATGTGTAGTTATTGAATTTACATAGATTTCTTTTTCACAGCAGATGAACTGACTCGTCATTGCAGACAAAGGCACATGTTTATCTAATGACATTAATTAAAGACGGCTCTGTTCCACTGAGGCGTTCGGGCAGTGAGTCAGCGAAGCATAACGACTTATTAACATGTTATTAATTAACACATCAGTGTTTGCTGAATCGAAATGCCCACAGGGAGAAAGGTAACACTGTACTTCAGTTCATTTGTCTTAACGCAGGTTAAATGAAGCCTTTTGAGAGTTTTTACTGGCATCAGCTTCAGTTTGTAATATGCTTTAAAATGATTGGCTCCCTTCCAGTTCTGTGGCTGGTAACGTCCAATCATATTTATGCCTGCAGCGTGGACTTTATAATAAAACACTATCACTGTTTACTCTGCTGAGTAACTCTGCATCTTCCTCCACCGCCTCTTCCCTCCTCTTTCATTTCAAATTGTGGATGAAACTGAGATTTAGTGTTTGTGTATCTGTTTATTAGGAGGATTAGCTCTCTCACACAAATCCTCGTCACTGCTCAGATTGTGTGAGAGCTCCCTCAAACAGTGCAGCCGTTTTCTGCCAAATCTGACTGTGAAAGCGTTGGCTGGGGCGAAGAGAGACGAAAGTGTGTCTTTCCTCAGTGCAGAGAGACTCCCTCTGAAACGGTCTGGAGGTTTGTCCCCTGGGGGGTCGGGCTGAAGGGCCCTCTCTTGGCGTTTGTTGATAAAAAGAAAAAGTATTGAATATAAATTCATTCATTCTTTCTGTGTGTAAGCTTTTGTTTTCCTGTATGTGTGTCCCACACGCACTCACACACAGTATCCAGAAAAGGGAAGCGCAGAGGCTGATAATCCCTCATTAGCATCAGCTGTGTGTCTTCAGGTCTGTCATCAAGCCCTTCTTAAACATGTCGTTAACCACCGGCAGGAATTAAAGGACCAGTGTGATTTAGCGAGATCTACTGGCAGAAATGGAGTATAATATTCAGAATTATGAGAATAGCTGTGTTTAAGGTCCTCTTCCACAGAGCCCGCCATGTTGCACCGCCATGTTTCTACAGTAGCCCATAATGGACAAACCAAACACTGGCTCTAGATAGGGTCTTGTGTTTTTACGTTACCTGAGGGCCACCGTTGCTTCTACTCACTTGGAAAGGGAGGGGTGAGGGGAGAGGCAACCCTCACCCTTTAGGTGGCATTCTCCTCCCTTTCCGCTTCCCCTGTGTGTTACTGTTTTCAAAATCCCTATCTAATATCTGGATCTGGCAATCACACAGTCAACATAGGTCCTTGCTATTTTTCGTAGCGTTTTCTGCGCAGGGAATCAGCCATTTTAATGACAGCGCTCAGCTCCTCACATGCAAATGTTCCACCAAGACAAGTTTCCGCCCGACACTATTTTTCAGGGGCTCCATCGCAGCATCTTGGGCTCAACACCACCCAAGACGATTGTGATTGGTTTAAAGAAATGCAAAGAAGCCACAGTATTTTTTCCCCTATAAAAGAATGATCATGGAGCCAGACCGTTCTCCAGCAACGACACAGCAGTGTGGAGAGAGGTCTGGCTATGTGATCTGCAGCCTCTGAGCTAGACGCCACTACATCCTACACACCGGTCCTTTAACAAAACTTAGTAACTAGATTGTGACATTATATCACACTGGTAAAAGTTCTTGCTTTTCAGACTCAATTTGTGGCATTTTCCTTCAGTTGGGAACGAAACACTCACACTGCCTGTTTCTGTTGATATCTGTCTCAAATAACAGTTTTTTCCTCCCTTCTACTGCATTCTGTTCCCTCAAGTATACAGTATGCATATCATTTCTGCCAGACCAGACTCCTGAAGTTCCATCAGTATATGAACTTTTTTAGGACATAAAATATGGGCAGCGATATAGGCGGGGTGATCTTTCAGTCAACTATCCAACAGACCCTGAAGAAATTCATTCATGCTTCTAATCCCAGGAGAGTTATGAAGATTACTGAAGCTCAGTTTGTTGCTGTGACCATCAGATATCTGGATTAACATAAGAAATGCACAGAAAGTTGCACAAACAAATACCTGAGGAGCTGAGACTGTAGCAGCCAGAGGATGGGACAGGAAGAGAAGAACAGATAGACAGCAGCCTGCAGGAGAGGAAAACAGAGGAGGAGAGGAGAGGAGAGGAGAGGAAAGGAGAGGAGAGGAGAGAATCTCTTCTCCTCTCTCTCTCCATCTCTCTCCTTTCTTCTCCTCTCTTTTTCCTCTCTGCAGGCTGCTGTCTATCTGTTTTTCTCTTCCTGTCCATCCTCTGGCTGCCTACAGTCTCAGCTCCTCAGGTATTTGTTTGTGCAACTTTCTGTGCATTTCTTATGTTAATCCAGATATCTGATGGTCACAGCACAAACTGAGCTTCAGTAATCTTCAAATCTCTCTGGGTTAGAAGCATGAATGAATTTTCAGGGTCTGTTGGATAGTTGACTGAAAGATACCCGCCTATATCGCTGCCCATATTTTATGTCCTAAAAAAAGTTCATATACTGTATGGAACTTCAGGAGTCTGGTCTGGCAGAAATGATATGCATACTGTATACTTGAGGGAACAGAATGCAGTAGAAGGGAGGAAAAAACTGTTATTTGAGACAGATTCAACAGAATCAGGCGTGTGAGTGTTTCGTTCCCAACTGAAGGAAAATGCCCAAATTGAGTCTGAAAAGCAAGAACTTTTACCAGTGTGATATAATGTACACAATTAGTTTACTAAGTTTTGTTAAAGGTCTGGCTCCATGATCATTCTTTTATAAGGGGAAAAAATACTGTTGGCTTCTTTGCATTTCTTTAAACCAATCACAATCGTCTTGGTGGTGTTGAGCCCAAGATGCTGCGATGGAGCCCTGAAAAATAGTTGTGGGCGGAAACTTGTCTTGGTGGAACAATTTGCATGTGAGGAGCTGAGCGCTGTCATTAAAATGGCTGATTCCCTGCGCAGAAAGCTACGAAATAGCAAGGACCTATGTTGACTGTTGTGATTGCCAGATCCAGATATATAGATAGGGATTTTTGAAACAGTAACACACAGGGGAAGCGGAAAGGGAGGAGAATGCCACCTAAAGGGTGAGGGTTGCCTCTCGCCTCACCTCCTTGTCAAGTGAGTAGAACGCAACAGTGGCCCTCAGGTAACGTAAAAACACAAGACCGCTATCTAGAGCAGTGTTTGGTTTGTCCATTATGGGCTTACTGTAGAAACATGGCGGTGCAACATGGCGGGCTCTGTGGAAGAGGACCTTAAACACAGCTATTCTCATAATTCTGAATATTAATACTCCATTTCTGCCAGTAGATCTCGCTAAATCACACTGGTCTTTAATTCCTGCCGGTGGTTAACGACATGTTTAAGAAGGGCTTGATGACAGACCTGAAGACACACAGCTGATGCTCAATGAGGGATTATCAGCCTCTGCGCTTCCCTTTTCTGGATACTGTGTGTGAGTGCGTGTGGACACACATACAGGAAAAGAAAGCTTACACACAGAAAGAATGAATGAATTTATATTCAATACTTTTTTCTTTTTATAACAAACGCCAAGAGAGGGCCTTCAGCCCGACCCCCAGGGGACAAACCTCCAGACCGTTTCAGAGGCGAGTCTCTCTGCACTGAGGAAAGCACACTTTCGTCTCTCTTGCCCCAGCCAACGCTTATCAGTCAGATTTTGGCAGAAAAAGGCTGCACTGTTTGAGGGGAGCTCTCACCAATCACTGAGCAGTGACGAGGATTTGTGTGAGAGAGCTAATCCTCCTAATAAACAGATACACAAACACTAAATCTCAGTTTCATCCACAATTTGAAATGAAGAGGAGGGAAGAGGCGGTGGAGGAAGATGCAGAAGTTACTCACAGAGTAAACAGATGATAGTGGTTTTTATTATACGAAGTCCACAACGTGCGCGGCATAAATTTGATTGACGTTACCAGGCCACAGAACTGGAAGGTGAGCCATCATTTTTAAAGCATATTACAAACTGAAGCTGATGCCAGTAAAAACTCTCAAAAGGCTTCATTTAACCTGCGTTAGACAAATGAACTGAGTACAGTGTTACTTTCTCCTGTGGGCATTTCGATTCAGCAAACATGGATGTGTTTAATTAATAACATGTTTATAAGTCGTTATGCTTCGCTGACTCACTGCCCGAACGCCTCAGTGGAAAGCAGCCGTCTTTAATTTAATGTCATTAGATAACATGTGCCTTTGTCTGCAATGAACGAGTCCGTTATCATTCGCTGTGAAAAAGAAATCTATGTAAATTCAATAACTACACATTTCTGCACTGCTGCTGTGGACGTTTCCTCAGAACACTCTGAAGCAAACGTCTTGTGAGGAAACTGACAAGACAAAAGTGTTGTTTAGACGAGAAAGGACAAAAAGAAGAAGAAAACCAAAGAAGGAGGAAAAAGAAAGGAGAGAGAAGAAACAGAGAGAGATACAAATAAATAGAAGCTTGAAAGAAGTAGGGATGGAGAGAAGCAGAGGGCGGTTGAGTGGAGTGATGCATGCTGGCAGGAAGCCAGGGGTAGATTAGTGACGCGTCATCATGGCGACACAGAATCTCTCTGACACACAACACACACAGTCACACACACACACATACACACACTTGAACATTTGATTTGTTACTGAGACAGTGAAATGTGCTGTAGGATCAAAATCTAGAGATTATAATTTCAGAAGCACAACTCAAGTGGGTTAATTGTGTTTTATTTCTTATTTGTTGCAACCCTTACAACGTGGTGCTCTACAATCACTGTATAAACACTGTTTGTAGAGTGAACTGAGTGGGAACAACCCCGCGTAGAACCATACATTCAATTCTTTGGTGAAATAATTAACATAGTACAAATGGGCATACAGTTTTTCTTTACTGGAATTTTATGTTCGTGTCTCGCAAGGTATAGCGTGAACTTTACCACAAGAGAACATTTCTCTTAACAATTAAGGCCAAATTTGGTCTAGTTGTCACAAAATAGTTGTAAAAATGAGAACTACAAAAGATGAAGCTCAGGAGACGTAGGTTTGTTTATCGATCTTCCATTGATTAATCGCGTTTCGGCACTGTCTGACCCTCTTTGTGGAGTTTTGAGGCATATTAAGGCTTTCGACATACTCGCACAATAGTCCTTTTACAGACTAATTACAGATTGCAGTATATAGAATGATAAAATCACATTGTTCTATTGTCACAATCTATATATATTTATACTGCGCTCAGGTTAAAGGTCCTATATATTGCATATGTATTTATGTTTAGCTATCCGATTTCCTGTTGATAAGTATGAAAGATATGTTATTGGGTGTGGTTTACGAAAGAGGGAGGGCTCTTTGAGTCTCATCGTTCTCGATCTTGGCTGATACTGTTTATCTGCTGTTGGTGATCCATATAAATAATGGGAGAATTTCGGTAGACCACTCAGAAGACAGTCTCTCAATTGTTGCCACTGACAGGTTGGAGTGGGAATTATGGTCCAATACGTGCGGTTCTGGTAGGTTGTCGTATGTGCTATTGGCTGAGAAGTAATATTTGAAAGCTGCTTTGATTTTCGATGACGGCTCCATATGTTCTAACGATAGAAGATCTCTGAAACGGATTTGTTTCACAAGGCTCTATTTGGATATAACGGGCTGTTGGTGCAGTTTGTCGTGTCTTGTGAACTGGTAGTTTGTGCAGATACTTTGGGATCTAGTTGGTGTGAGGATTTTACCTATTGAAGCTAGGCTGCTGGTCATATAATAATCTATTACAGCTGGACCTATCGGTTCGACTACTGCATTTTTACGTCATTACTGTTAAAACACGCATATCGACAGGAAAAGTCGGTGATAACACTTATCTTGTGTTTACTTTATCCATTGAGTGCTGTAGTCCCATTACTTTCTAAATATCTGTTCTGATTTCAGGTATGATTCTTCTCTGACTACTCTCGTTACACACTGGATTTTACATAGTAGTTTCTCTTTGTCATTTGGTAATGTATTTGTATCTGCTTATTACTTTTTTAAGTTTATATTTTCGGTTACTATATCAGTTTCTGCAAATCTTTTGTGCAATGTCAGTATATTCATATACGGGGGTGACAGCACTTGTCTTTGCTTCGCAGTGCGTCTGGGGTCCAGTTGTACACATGGTTCGCCTTGTATGTAGGATCTGTATTGGGAATGGTTGCAGCAATGCCTAGGAACCTACGTAGTCGTCTTCATCTGATCTACATACACAGGGTGATTGGTGTAGTAGTGTGAAAAATACCTGTTTCATTTATCTCTGAGTGGAAGCTACGATTTAGAGTGAATTGATTGAAACTTGTAACTTTCTGTTATGTTAGTCTTTAAATCATCATTTGTACTTACTTTTACAGATCATTTAAAGTTAGGATGGGAAATGGATCTGATTTAAGTCGGTAGAGCTGGTCACGGTAATTGATCAGAATGGATGGCTATGGAATAGGTTTTCAGTCATTTGTTCTTAGGCAGTGAAAAGATTCTGAATGATTCTACTTGATTTCTAGTTTCATGAGAGGACTTGTTGAAGCTATAAATGTACATGTAGGAAGTTTTGGACTTGTCAAACAAACAAGGATATGGATAACGTAGCCTGTAATCAGTCTTAATGAAATATGCATAATGTACGTTTTAACGTAGTTTAGACTGAATAGTGCATTCCATGAGGGAGGAATCTGTTAGAATTACGAGTAGGATGCAGAGGCGTTGGGAGTGATGTGATAAGTATACACACGTGTATAAAATAGTGGATGACTCAGAGTGATCAATAAGGGTTACTGTGTGGTGGCGTAGCTCTGTAACGTGTCACGATCATATATGACTGAGGCTTTGCAGCTGTACGATGAATGCGTTTTATTTACCTCAAAACATCTATCACTGGATTGCGTTTACAAACCAAAATAAACACACTTACATTTACTACTATCCACCTGCTTTCTGACTGGCTGTCCCACTCAACGCTTCTCAAACTATCTGCGTCTCTGGTACTCTCTCTCTTCTCTCTCTCACTCACACACACACACACACACACACAACACACACACACACACACACACACACACACACACACACACACACACACAACTTCACTCTGAAGGTCCTTTGTCCTTAAATGATGTATGTGTGTGTGTGTGTGTGTGTGTGTGTGTTGTAAAGGCCAGTTCATGCTCTGCTTCACATAAAGTTTGTCATCTGCTGAAGTCGTGAGGCGTCCGCACAGTCCCTTTCAACATTACAAGTGTGCGACTGTGCATGCACCAGAAACAGAAACTGAACACATGTTTCATATGCTGTATGTTTACTGTTTCAGGAGGTCAGCATCCTTTGCATGTGTTAACATTTCATCTATGTCCTCATCCGTCCTGGAGTATGATCAAGACTCAAGACGGCAGAAAGCTTGTCTAGAAAAGTTCTTTAGTATTTTGCTTGAAATGAAGGATTGGGCCCAAAAGGCAGATCTTGATATACCAACAAGTCCTCCACCCTCCAGCAGGCTGTGGAGAGTCGGCGTGGTTGTGTCTGTGGTGGTGGACAGAGCTTCTCTC
Organism: Seriola dumerili; assembly: GCF_002260705.1. Lineage (NCBI taxonomy): Eukaryota > Metazoa > Chordata > Actinopteri > Carangiformes > Carangidae > Seriola > Seriola dumerili. Next base: position 15,880,145 of record NW_019174393.1, read on the forward strand.
CAGCTTTGAGAAAAGGGATGGTTTTCTCTGGGGTGGTGTTTATTGGACTGATGATTATACTTGAATATATGTCCTATAATCAATACACATTCTTGTTCACATAATGTTTTGAGTGATTTATTTCTATGCACATCTTAATGTGTCAAAATATAATGTGTCAAAATATAGGTCTCATATAAAGAAAGTTTCGGCATAGAACTGTTCTTTTAAAGTTGTTTGTTCTTTTATGTTCTTCTGTTTGTACTCACACAATAGATTTCATTGCTTTTGCAGTGTGCGTTCATGTCTGTAACAGGTTTAGTAGTCAACAAAGGTCAGAGGTCACCTGTCAGACAGTTAGCTGGAGCACGGTTTGTGCATGTGGATCAGGGGAAGTGTGAGTTGAGAATACCAAGGATGATGTGAGATTGACACAATTCAATATTTCTCTATATTCAAACTAATAGTCAGTGTGTCCTTGGCGACACAAACAGCTGTCAGTCGCCAGACATACTGTATATGTTAAATATATATCATATATTTTATGTCTGAGGTACATGCTATGTGTTTTATTTACTTATTATTTTTCTATTTAAAAATGTACTATTCACAGCATGAACAAAACAGCAGCAGTGTGTTGCATAAGTTGCTGTGCATTTGAAAATCGAGGAAGCGTGTTTCCAGGTTGTACTGAGCCATTGTGTTCACTAGATGTCTGTTGTCTTAGCATACTGAAGATCTTCCAGCGACACAGGCTCGGTCCATCTCTGTGTGGTCTGTGTGAATGTGAACGTCTGTGTTGTGAAATTCTTCTCCGGCTCTGCCTCAGCCTGCCCATGTAAGTATATGTGTGTAGGTACCTATAATCACTGGTGCCTGGGTGAAGGGGGTCGCATTCCTGGGATGTGATGCAGCATTTGTCTTTCAGAGATCAAATCGTGGTTTACCCACAAGCGGTCGAGTCGCAGCAGCAGCAAGTGGGTCAGATTCTCCACTGGTTTCAGGCAGAGAACGTTGTTATATACACTAATGTAAGGGAAAATTTCGAGGGAGAATCAGCAAGTTGGAGACATTAAGAAAGTCTAAAATGTTATTTCTTTTCTCATTTATTTTGTTTCACCTCTGTTTTTAACACCGGATCACCCAGAACTTAATCAGTGAATACAACTTGGACCACTTTACTGATTTTGTCTTGTGTTGATCTCATGTTCTGGCCGCTGTTGCAGCTCACCTTTACCTGCCTGTCAAATAATCAATAACAGAGTGGATTCACAGTTCTCATTGGTTTCAACTTTGGGCGTTGATTGACACTGATGAGTTGAATGTTGATAGAGTTTGAACAATGTATTTGTTGATAGGTTTTATTCATAAAAAGCTGTGCTTTTTTCGCTCTGGTTTTTATGAAATAATGATAAAGCATTTCCTTTGGTGGAGATGCATCCAGTAATCACAGTGACATCAGCCTGTGTTTGTATCACGAAATTTCTCTAGAACCTGCCTTTACAGGTGGGCCACAGGTCAGCTATTGTCAACAACAGCCAGGAGTTGGTAGGGATTAATGATTTAGTGATCAATAGCAGGATGCTGTCCTTAACATTATTGAATTGAATACAGTTCATTCTATAAAGGGATTTAGGGAAATGTTCATTCGCTCTCTTAGCCAGGAGTTCAATCAGAAGATCAATACCACTCTAACATTTGTAGGTAAATGTGAATCTACTGTCAGGACAGGTTAGCTTAGCTCACATGAAGAGTGGAAACAGAGGGACAAAGCGAGCCTGGTCCCGGCCAAGACAGAAAGAAAGACAAAGAATCTGCCTGCCAACATATCTAAATCTCTCTAACGAACATATTTTGTGTGTTCAATCTGTACAAAAAAAAGTGTAAAAAGACAAGGTCAGGACTATTTTTGGCTGAGCACAGTAACTTTGTGAGCTTTGTCATCACACAAGGTCACACAACCAGCAGAGACTTGAGGGATTCACTGAATTCTATCAATAGATAATCCACCACATGACCCCAAATTTTTTAGTGCAAGCTAACTGTTTCCTGGCTGTAGCTATGAAATGTATCAACCTTATCTAACTCTGCAAGAAAGCAAATAAGTGTATCTCCCAAACTGTGAAGAATCTCTTTAATACAGGTCAACAAATTTTGTACGATGCTAGCAAAAATTGTCCAGTATAAAAGTTGGTCTAAAATGGTCAAAGAGTCCAGATCTGACACAGAAATGTTTCACTTCAAAGTAACTGCACTAACCACATCTTCTTGTGTAATTTTTTTCATTTAATACTAAAGCAAGTTTACAGCGATGTTCCCATGTCAGTGCCTGGGAAAATGGATAAAACACATTAACTGGGGTAGCCTGGTACAGGAGATTCTATGGAATGAAAACATTCGTTCCAGCTGGTCTCCAATTTGATGCAGACTGTTAAACGGGCTATTGTGCTCCTTTATTCCTCTCTGTTGAGACGTAAGTAATGTTTCCTGTGGAGGCAGCGACATACAGAGCCAAGAGTGCTGCGCAGCTTCCACTCCCCATTCAGCTTTCCAAAACGTTTGAAAGGAGAGAAGGGGACTGTGACATGCGTTCATAGCCAGCAGGACACTGAGATTTGTTTTATGAATGAAACAGCTTTTTTCTTCTCTTTTTGGATTCTCTTAGGGAGCTCTGTGGTCTGCACCTCAGATTTCCTATAAAGGTAATGAGGCATTGTCGATTGTATGAGTAACTGCAAACTGGCTCCTCTCTTTTCCACCCCATCCCCACCCACCCCCACCTCATCCTTCTTGCCAGACTGCCATAGACAAATTGACCTGAAAGCACCGTCTTCCTGGATACGTTCATCAACGTTTCCTCTATCCTCTTCATGGTTAGTACAATAAAAATCAGGTTAAGGTCTACTAGGGATCATATATTTTCTCAGTAAATGGATGAGAGCACTTTAAATACAAAATAAACATGTATATGACAGAGTTTTGTACAAGTACGGTGACCTACATCGATGTCTTCCTATAAATATTAATCCAGCCACTGCACTGTGACTATCACATAAATATGAGACATGATGACTAAATTCATTTCTATCTTTATTTCCCTTTGCTCCCAGTTTGGGCTGACGTTTTCAGCAGTCTTCGGGTCATGTCCTACGAATCACAGTGTCGGCCCTGATGGCAATGAGCCCCGACCCGGAGACCAAGTCCAATGTTCGGTGACAGTGACGGCCACTGCGGTCATCATTAACTTAGTGGTTATTCTGATCCTTGATGAAATCTACGGAGCTGTGGAGTGTGCTGACCGAGCTAGGTACAGAAACACATACACTAGTTACTCTTATAGTGTGATTGCTTTGAGAACCTAATGCAAAGAGAACCTAACAAACATTTACCACAAGCATTACTAGCTAGCCTCAGAGCCAAGATTGCTTGAATTATTAAAGGAGCTATTTGTCAAAGCTTGCAATGCTAATAGCTAACGTGACAGTGACGGCAGTTACAAGTGTAGTTGTGGAGTTCAGCATCACACTTCATTCTTTAACTTGCCAAGAGCTGTCTCCAGTGTGGTAACATACCCAATGTTAACTATTGTCTTTATTAGTCTGTTTCTTCTACTGAATTAGCATGCTAGCCAGCTAGCCTGGCCTGTTCATTATTTACTGAGAGCTGCAGCCTCCTGCCCTGAAGATGAGTGCTACTCAAAGGATGCAGTATAACCTTTGTCTTGTAAATGCAACAATGGCTGAAGCTCTGTCAGCGACAATCACCACGACCGGCTCAAGCAAGAAGCAGAGAAACCTTACAAATAGCTTCTTTAAAGAAATAGTTTGAAATGTTTGAAAACATATTCGCTCTTCTCAAAAGTGAGATGAATTTTTTATACTAATCTCATATCAGTATGGCATGTGAGAAGCTAGAGCACTGGGTTAGCTTAGCTTAGCAAAGACTCAGAAACAGGTGAAAAAATTTGCCCTCAGCAACAAAACAACATTAATTCCTGCTAAAACATAATTGTTCAAACTTTTGTTCATAACAATATATTCAGATATACAGTTGCTCAATGAAGTTGGAATAAAATATTTTTTACCTCTTTCCATGAATGATTGTGACAAATTGATTTATTCTTGAAGATAAAGGTTATTTCTCAAACTTTAGTAGTTAATCTCTTCCAAGTGATTACTGATGCGATTAATAGGAATAAACAGAGGATTGTGTTCTGAAAACAAAATTATTAGCAATTATGGGCAACAGTGTATAATGGTTATTAATCAAATAGCTGGTAGTCTAAACATGTTCTGAGTTAGCTTAATATTACTGCAAACGATATGACATAAAT
>NW_019174393.1:15884481-15902687 GCF_002260705.1 Seriola dumerili
AGAGGAGAGGAGAGGAGAGGAGAGGAGAGGAGAGGAGAGGGTTACCGGTATTCCTGCAGCCATGGCAGACAGTAGTTTTTGTCTCCATCTGTCCTTCCCTGTCACTGTCCCGTCCTCCTGCTTCTCTGGCTGCAAGACAGAGGGACAGGTTACACACACACACACACACACACACATAGACACACACACATACACAAAAACCACATTCATGCATATACACGTAAAAAAACATATGCACAATTAAAATGACGTCTCTTTCTGTACAGACTCAGTGTAGACGTCCCCTCTCTTCATCTGGGTTATTAAGAATATAGTTGTAGTTTTGGATCACCAGCGTCAGCAATATAACCATTAATATTTATAAACTGTCAACTAACTTATGTACTTATCACTATATTTATCACTATATTGCAGCAGCCTACAGCAGCCTGTGAACATGTGTGAATTCCAACCTGAGTGTTTTTGTGCGCTCCACCACCACAGTCCACTCCTCAGTGTATGACTTGCCATGTAATGTAAATGAATATTCCAAGCTTTTTACCCAACATGACTGTAACAGATAACATGGAGGGCGAAGAACCACCCAGCACAAAGCAAATCAGATGAGAGGGATTGGTGCCTTTTTCTTTTTCTTAAAACACAACCAGCAGACGGTACAACAGAAACAAACACCTGTAGGATCCTCCGGGTTTCCTACTTTTATCCCCCAATCAGGTTTGGCGACAGTGCGGCACTGACCCTGCATCATGTGAATCAGTTCCTCCCTCACTGTGGCAGGAAGCCATCTGTTGCTGCAGCAAAGTGTATGTGGGCCAACAGGGCTCAATGTGATTGACCCAGTTTACAGAGGGAATCTAGATCATTCCCAGTCATTAGATCATAACTAAATAATGTCTGCCACACGCATTAGAAATCAAACTATCAGGAATCATCTGATCCCAACGGTGAGACTGAACCAGGGGAAAGAGTTTCACAATCAGCTGATTACACTGTTGTTGTTTGTTCAATGTATAGTGTGTATTTTAAACCGTGATGTTACGTAATCATTTGCTCTACATGTTATGACATAACTGAATGAGCATAACTTTGCGTTAGTGTTGGTGACAATCAGGTCCAGCTATTTCAATATGCAAACACTCATGAGTTAGGTTAACAGGCATTATGGGAAATGTAGTCTTGAGCTCTTCCCTACCTCATTCTTTTTCTTCTTTTTCTTATTTTTCTGCTTCCTCTGTCTCTTCTGAAGGAGGATGGTCTCGTATCTTGGCCTGGGATGTTCCTGAGGGGAAACCAGAGGAATTTGTGAACAGTGTGCACCATGTATGTGTGAATGTGAATGTCATCTGTGTATTCTATGTGTTTTCTGCAGGTTTGCGTGCAGGAATGTGCCGTGTGCATGCACATGGAGCATATGTTCAGTACCAGTGTTCAGTGCCAGTGCAGGAGGCATCGTGTCCTTTATGTTGCAGCATGACTGACTTTCACTCCAAAGCCAGGATGACGATCTTTCCCAACCCTGAAGTGTTTTATTAAACGTTACAATCTACCTTCAACATACTGTAGTTGCCCTGCACTGATATAGTAGGAATGAATAATCTTTTGGCAAAACGTTGGCACTGAACACTCAGAGAGTATCAGTGTGTACATATGCAGTGAGTTCCTTTGAGTGTGAGTATGTGAGTGTGTGTGTGTGAGTGTGTGTGTGTGTGTGTGTGTCTGTGTGTGTGTGTGTGTGTGTGTGTGTGTGTGTGTGTGTGTCTGTGTGTGTGTGTGTGTGTGTGTGTGTGTGTGTGTGTGTGTGTACCTCATCCTCCTCAATGCCTGTCAGATCCCAGCTGAAGCTCAAACTGATCTGTCGACGTTTCCAGTGCTCCAGGAACAGCACCGCTACACACACACACACACACACACACACACACACACAAATAAAATAACTGTCTCTATAATTAGTATCATCTTCAGACACACTGGCCACCAGATATATTTTTAAAGACCCTCTTCGTGTCCTAAAAGAATGTCAAACAATGCTTGGAATGATAATTTGTGTCTTTCTATAACTATAACTACAACTAGCTTGGTAATTGTTCTTATATGTCCCATATAGTCTAAAGGCAGATGTCCATGTGTTGTTTGATTATAAAGCAGGTGTTGGTTCTATATTAATACTGTGAAAGTATCAAAGGGCTCAGTCCACAGAGAAATGCACACAGCCAGTAGAAGAAGAAGAAAAGACTATAATGACAAGAGTTAACACTGGCATTGATTTCCACCTCTGGAGACAGCTGTTGGTGAGTAAAAGAATGAAGTTTGATGCTGAACTCAACACAACACAACGTTTCTTCTAGACTGGTAGGTAAACAGCTGTTAATGCTGATGTTGGCTATGTAGCAATAGCAAAAGGTAAAAAATAGCTCCTTTAAGGTGAGCAGCAGAGTAACTTCTACTGTCCAACTCTGCACAGTGAAGCTCAAACATCCAAAAGAACCAACAATAAGAAACACATTTTTAAGTGGAGGGGGGCTTTAATGTTGTTGGTTTCCCAGTGATCAGCTGATCACTGATCTGACCCCTGATTAAGATTAAAAAATATATTTTATTTATATAGATACTATATCCTGTATCTCTACTGCCCAATTTTACAAATATTACAGTCTTTAAGTCATAAAAATACACTTTTTAAAAAAGGAGCTGTTGTTTCCTGCTGCATGAAGATGCTGCTCTGGACGATTTACAGGGAACTAAATCCTCCTGTAGTGAGTAATATTCTGTCAGAAGATAAAGTGAACAGAACAGTGGGACACAATATAATTACCCTGCTGACAAAAAAATGATACAAATACTTTCACTACTGAGCGTTTGTGCTGCTAATTGTTGTTATTCCCTTTTAATGTACTTTCTGCATTTGTTAACCTTTAATGCATGCTGTTTTAGCCTGTTGCTCTCAGCACGACTTGCACTTGAGGTGAAGGAGGTCATGAGATATTAATGAGCAACTTCGCATTCAGCCCACCTGTTCACATACAGTCACACACACACAGGGACACACACATGCTCTCAAGCAAATACATAACCTCACCCCACAGAGACATGAAAATGGCGAAGAAGACGGTGGCGGGGTTGTCGAAGAGGTGTGAAGCTCTGGCCGTGCCGCAGGCGGTGCTGAGCTGCCAGAAGTCACAGGCTCCGTCACACAGAGGACACATGGTGAAATTCAGACGCTCGTCACACATCTCCAGGCTGAGGGGGGGAGAAAATCAAGACTTAAGTCACACAGCACCTACATGGAACAATATTAACACAGAGGCATATTAGAAATGAAGTATAAGCCACTTCCACCTAAAAGAAAATAAGATTAAACATTTGCGTTGCTGTTTGTGGATTCAAAAGATCTTTGTGTCTGTTACATTTAACCATTAGAAATGAATGGAGGTTTTAACACATGCCCGCAATACAAGCCTCATAGTATTCATGGTCAGTGTAGGCTGTATTATCAACCTTTTGCTTCATGACACACTCACACACTGCCAGCTGTACCTTCTGTGTTCCTCCCACACAACCCTGACTAAAGCCAGATACAGCAGGTATCTGGGCAATCCCTGTCTAGTGTGTGTATGAGCATGTGTGCATACGTTTAAATGGGAAACTCTGATTTACTGCATCTTTCCAGTGTTAGTATTTTACCAGACATTAAGCTGCCTTTAGCACTTTGTGACTTCAGAATTTCAGGTTCAATACAGTATAAAGGTAGATGTCCATGTGTTGTTTGATTATAAAGCAGGTCTAGGTTCTATATTAATCCTGTGAAAGTATCAAAGCCTCAGTCCACAGAGAAATGCACACAGCCTGTATTCAGAAACTGAGCCTTAAAACCAGCCGTCAGGACTTCTGTAACTTTGTGATGTCACAACAAAGCAGTCAGCACTCTCAGCCTTGCCCCAAGCCCCGCCCACCTGGACCCACCATCCAGCCTTGCAGGATTTGGATTCTCTGAGTGTTTACTTGAAATCTGCTATATTTTTATCGGACCGCTGAGAAAACAATCAGCCAATCAGAAGAGAGGCTCAGAGCCTCCTCTCTTCTCGGTTCTCAAAACCACAAATATATCCACAACTGAAGCTGCAACACAGTTTGAAGTAAAACGTGAGAGTACACATGCACATACCTGGGTATGTTAGTGTCCACTGTCGCCACCCCATAGCCAAACACAATGATCCCCACGATGGAGGCTGGTATGAGCAGCTGAGTGTAAACACCGAGCCATGCGAAGTAAAGACCGATCTTCTCCCCAAAGTATTTCCTGTGGGGTCAGGGGTAAAGGATTAAAGGGTGAAAGTGACAGTGCAGTTCATGGTCATGGCAGAGCAGACAGTGAACAGTTACAATGCAAAAGCCGGATGTAAGCGGGTCTCAGCAGGTTTTTTGACCGGTGGAAAAGCTACAGTGACCGTAATGCAATGCAGATGTTGCCTTGCTGTAGCTTCTCTGTTGCTAATCAGACATAGTTTCAGTTTCAGATAAAACAAAAATGTTCCCATTTTTCTGTGCTGCAGTCTCGTTACCTGACGAGATCAATGGGCTGGTACTTGTAAAAGGCTGAGTATCTGGCCCACTCTTCATGCAGAACCTGACCGCAGACAGAAAAGAGAGACAGTCAGTGTGGGTGTATGATGTTGTGTTGTAAGTTTAAATCAGCAAACAATCCTCAGAGGTAGAAATATTCCAGAGAGGAAGACAATAATATTATGAAGCCTGGCCTTCTGGATGCTGAAAGAATGAATGTGGCCACAATAAAAAAAAAAAACATGAATGTAATTATAATGACTGGATGGATAAAGAAGTTTTCCATTTATACTTTAACCAGATTTCTTTGCTTATCTTTGTTTATCTTTTTTTTTTAATGTGCTAACCGAAACTCCAAACAACAGTTTTTGTTTTGCTCCATCCTTTGAAATTTGAGTCAGTGAAAGATTTTTTTCCCGCCCTCACAGCAGCTCTGCCTCAGAGAAATGTTTATTGAACTTAAACTTCAATCTGTGCCTGGGTTCTGCAGATGGGAAGGAGCGACAGACTGAGAGAAGAAGAGAGAGAGTAAACAGAGGAGATAAAGATGAAAGAGAAGAAGGAATTGTTAAGAAAAGTGGAGTGGACATTTTTGTCTTCTCGCAAACTTAATGGCTCCAGCACTGTATCACATCAGCAGGTCACTTTCTGAAGAACTGGAGCAGGCAAATCTACAAATGTGGTGTTCAACAGAAACAAACTTTTTTTGTAGTTTTTCATTAGAAAGACAAATGGAGAGGAGGAGGAGGCGAGAGCGGAGGAAAAGAGAGAGAAATGTGAGAGGAGGCGATGTACCTGTCTGTCATTCCTCTCCTCAAGGTGTCCGATGACCCTGTAGTCACCCTGAGGAGCAGGAGGAGAGGGTGAAAATCACAAGTGCACACAGAGAACACACTGCACTCATTCATACATACAGAAATACACACATTAACACACTCACACACACAAATGCACTCAATACAATCAAACACAGACTGCCATAATACACTTTTTTAGCACCTTCATATAAACTCATAACGTCAAAATAGTCCTTGGCTTTTAGGAGGAACTGATTTCAGTTTCGGAGGAAAATCAACCTGCATAGACTTAAAAACTTGCTTATGATAAGGAATTGAAAAAGTTATTTCAGCATTAAAATGCAAAAATGCAAATGCAGCGGAGAGCTGGAACTATTCCCAGAAAGTTTCTGTCCTCTGCAAATTGAATTTTGTTGTGAAAGAAACTGAAACCAGTGGGAGTCTCATGGGGATGTAAAAACCTCACACTTACATCGTGGAGAGGGAAGGCAGCATCGTAAATGCCTTTAGCTATCAATGTGCTGATGCCTGGAAAAGAGTGAGAGAGAGAGAGAGAGAGAGAGAGAGAGAGAGACATAAGACAAACCAGAGAGTATTAGAACACTCTCCTCCTGCTCTGTCATCCGCATAATCACCAAATCTGTAATGTTCCTGTTATGTAAACCATGGACTCTGGGGGGGGGGAGATGTGATATTTTAACTTTTATTTTGTCTTGAACTATTAAAGTGAACCATTAATTAAAGCAGCTGGTAATGTTTGAGTTATTGGCATTGACAAACGACCAGGTGAGATTTTTACACTTTAACACAACTAAGGAGTGAGTTTACACCAAAGGCTCCAAGATCAGGCGTGAAATAAAGTGGCAGCCATTGTAAAAGAGCTGCTGTTATTTTTCTTACATCTACTGCTGCACACTGAACTTCTGATGCACTATTTTATTTATTCCTGCAGAAGAAATTCCTCCCCTTATTTTCTTAAAGACACTTCATCTGAATGAATATGAACTTGCATCTTAAGAGCCCTAATGTTACCAAACGTCCCTGAAAATAAAACAACTCCCTATTGTTTCATTCAGGTCATGGAGATTAAAGGTCCCATATTTTCTTCCTCTGCTTTGTTTTGTTTGAAGTGTTGAGCCATAAGAAGATATATTTGTGGTTTTAAGAACCAAAAACCATCTGAATGTAGTTTTACATCTCCTCTCTCAGGCTTCTCTCTGGAGCTCCAGTAACAATAGAGGAGACTGAGCCTCTCTTCTGATTGGCTGGCTGTTTTGAGTGTTTTCTCTCTGGACTGAGCGCTTTGATACTTTCCCAGTATTAATATAGAACCTAGACCTGCTTTATAATCAAAAAAGACAAAATCTCACGTTATACAATATGGGACCTTTAAAATTCAGCCGCCATGTGTTATAAATTGGTATTTGCACACCAGCTATATGTGTGAAGGGCAGACATGAGGCCACAGCCTGCAGCCTGCACCGTTTTAATTCTGTTTTTCAGTGTCAGTCAGACTGGGACTACTTCATGGGGCCACTTTTAGTCTTTGGAAAATTTCATTTGGGAAGTGATGGCCTGACCTGTGAAGGTCGGGGCCGACACAGACACATCAGAGGACCTAGCATACACAACCGGTTCTTTCATCAAAGTAATTAATCAATTAATTATTAGTGCCTCAAAGGGGACTGAAAACTATGCAGTGATTAGCTGCGCTTATAATGAATGTCAAGACCAACACACACACACACACACACACACACACACACACACACACACACATACAATTGTATGAATGCTCACTCAACCAGCTAGAAACAACCACAACTCTCAGAGAACCCTGCTTCAATCAGAGCCTGACCTGAGCCTGAAGTATGACCCACTTGTGCAGAGGATGGAGGAGAGCAACAGTGTGTGTGTGTGTGTGTGTGTGTTTGTGTGTGTGTTGGTATGTGGTGTGCATGTGGGGGAAAATTTGAAGATTAACAGATAACGGGGAAGGAGAAAATAAAGGCTGAAGAGATGTAACTCTATTTTCTGTCCCCTTCCTCCCCTGCAGCTCCATCAGTACCCGCTGGCTGAGGCCTTCTGCTGTGGTGGGCGAGCCAAACAGACATATGGTGAACTCTGGAAATGAATAGGGTGGCAGCTCATTTCTATATGGAGCTGATGGGTCTCATTAATGCAGAGGTAGCTGTTGTATATCATAAAATTGTACGGATACAGTACATACACACTAAGACAAGGCCTTAGTTAATCTTAATGCAGAGTCAGAGTTGCAGTGACAGAAAAACAGTAGTCCACCCATTTTTAAAGCACAGTGATTCACAATTAATTCATATGTATTTGTTGTTGCCACTTCAATAGAATTTGTATAATTTTGCTTTCTTTTAATGGACGCCTGCAGTTGAAGCAAGTGTTAATGCGCGAAAAGTTCCTCAACAAGTTAGAGCTTAAACGATGTGGGCCTCATCCAGTTATCCAGTGATTGCACTCTTTGTTTGGGTCACCAGCTGAACTCCACTCCACTTCACCTCCGCACTGAACTCCCAGCAGGCATATCAATATCACCTCCCAGTTCACCTGTAGTCTACCTCCCAAAAAAGTCCAATTGTATTTCAGCCAAACGTTGCAACTGTAGCTTTCAGGGCAATAAGTAAGATTGTTCCAGTGGTGCAGTATCTATTCATTAAGTGACAAAGAGATCAAGTAAAGAAGTGTATAGTAAGCGAACAGTAAGGGCTAGACTAAACAAAATACGCACTACAAAGGCTCATAAAGCCTGCATGTAAGGGGTAGTTCGGGGTATTTGACATGGGGTTGTGTGAGGTAGTTATACACAGTCGGTGATTTACCTGCAGTAGATTTGAGTCAGTGCGCTCCCAGTTTGGAGAAGCTGAGTGATGTACTGCTGTGGACAGAGTCATCCGCAAAAACATGTTTGAGCCACTTTAAAAAAAAATGCTCACTGAAAAAAGTAGGTATCATTTGAATATATATTGAATATTTTCATCAAATAGCCCTTTCCTCGGCACTACATTTTGAGAACAGTTGAACTATCATATCCCTACTCATGAGCGCACCTACGCCACGCACTGCATTATGACGCAGATCAGTTGTTTGACATATAGTTCCAGCAGTTCGTGGACGAGGCGACAAATAAAGAATAAATCAAATTGAGTGATCATGACAGCGAGGATGAAATGCCGTTGAATCAGAGTATACAGAAGAGGAACTTTTGCAGATGGAGAATGAACAGGCTGAAACAGAGAGAAGGGAAACTTCTGTGGAAGCTGGAGGGCAAGAAAGAGCCTAAGCTACCTGGTGGTGCAGGTGTGTGAGCTGTAAGCCCAACAGACCAGGACAGCTACTGCTGCCATGAGTGGGACTTAGTTAAAACAGAGCTTCAGGGTCTTTCACATCCAGCCTGAATCACCAACCGTCAGAGTTCCCTGCCTGACTGAACGCTGAATGAATACTGAATACAAACGCACACCATCTTTGAATCTTTGTGAAGGGAAGTTTAGCTCTGTCTGACTCAAACAGCTGATCCGTGTAATACGCCGCGAAACGTTGTGCGCAGGAATACCGCAGTCCAGCTGTTAACAAAATATAGTGCCACAGGGAAAAGGGCTGTTTGACGGCAAAATAAAGCAGTGAAAATATTCAAAAAAGGAGCGTAAACTTCAACTGATATTTTTTCTGTGGGCATTTTTATAAAACATGCTGTGTTAAGTGGCTAAAACATGTTTTGTTTTTTTCGCTGACCCTGTCCACAGCAGCACATCACTCAGCTTCTGTGCTGCTGTTCCTGCTGCTTCCTCCACACTGCTGATCTGAATCTACTGCAGGTAATACACTCACTATGTATAAGGGTGCTTTTAAATAAACAAACATGCATTTAAAAGTCAAAGTTGTTCTTTTTTGGTAAAAGGAAAATGGCAACACGAAGGGCATTTCCACAACAGCCTGAACACAGACTGACATTTTTAATCCATTCAAATCAAATCTCTGCTGCTTCCCCAAACACAAACACTTTGAAAGCTCCTCATAACGTTTTGGCCGCTGCCCAAAGTTCAGCAGTCCAAACACAGAGTCTAATTTGTGCCTGATGAAAAATGAAGCCTAAAATATGTTCACATTTTAGAGAATGTATTTAATATTTTCCTCATACATTAATATTATTTCACCAACCGCAACCAATCCGCTGCTAATCAGAATGTTCATGTCTATGACTCGGTCCGCTTGATTACACAGATGTAACTGCGATCCACGCACCACCACAAACACAAACACACACGTGAACAGTTCGGTGTCCTCACCTATCGTTTGACAGGTTCGTACACACACTGTTCGTCTCAGAATCTCGTACACCTGAGAAAGATGTTGGAATGTTAGACTCTAAGATTGAAACCAATCCTGCACAAATCACACAGGAGAAACACCTTAAGATTTAAATGAACACTTACTATTCTGCCTCTTGTGGCGTTGTCAAAGAATGTCTCTTTCGATGTAATGTTGTACCTGAAAGAAATAAAGCCAGTGAACAAAAGCCTGTGTGTGTGTGTGTCTGTGTGTAATTCACCACATGTCAACAGCATACAGAGCTTTTCAGTGCAAGCACCTGGTTAACTGGGAATCCTACTGCTCCACTCAACCTGCCTAATGATCACAACATCAAAATCCACCTGTCAAACAGATCACTGGGTCTGATGAGGCATGCTAACAGTTTAGCTTAAACCATATGTGATGGCCTCTAAAATTATATTATAATTATTAAATTATAAGCTGTGTGTGTGTGTGTGTGTGTGTGTGTGTGTCTGTGTGTGTGTGTGTGTGTGTGTGTGTGTGTGTGTGTGTGTGTGTGACTCACAGGTGGAGCTTGTCCCTGGAGAAGCAGTGTGAAAGAAACTTGGTGCTCTCGTGGTCCTGATGTGGTACTTTGGGCTGAAAAGGTTGATTCATTTTCCTCCACACTGTGCTCATACTGGACCCAAAGCCACTTTCTTCCTTAAGTTCGTAACTCTGATGAAACACACAACATAGAATTAGTCAACAAAATAAAAAGCCCTCACTCTGTGAAAATCTGATATTTACAACGTATGTTTTACATTTCTGAACCATTTTCTGCAATCAAATTCTATTGTTGCTGCAGAATGTGAATACACTGACAAACAACTACCGCACATGGATCCAGAAACATAGTGTGTGTGTCCACTGACTGCAAACTGGTGCTGACAGGTACTGGTCCTACCGTTTTGGTGGGGACTTTAATCTTGAGAAACTCGGCCTCTCGACAGAGTACCGGCCAGGGCGCATGGAGACGAGTGAAGCTGGGGCCGTGGGCCTTCAACTGAAAAACAAACAAAACCTCATGTAAAGTTACAGTCGGGACCCTAACAGAGACTAGAATTACCACCTTCTGGTTGTATCCCTCCACCAACCAGCCAAGTTGCAGAAAATAGGGTCACAATCTCCCCTTCCTGAGTTACAGCATTGAATAATGGTAAGAGGAATTCTTGCAGAACATTATGATGTCACAGTGAAGTTGACCTTTGACCATTTGGATATTAAATGGCAACAGACATTTGAGTTACATTGTGTCATAATTATGTATGAATTCATGAGTATGTATGAATTCATGGACAAAAAACATGTAATGAATCCCTCTGGGTGTTCCTCATATATTGCATTCACAAGAACATGAGATCACTGTGACCTTGACCTTTGACCTCCAAAATCTAATCAGTTCATCCTTCAATGTTTGAAGAAGCTCTCTCATGGCATTCCTGAGATATCTTGTTCATGAGAATGGGATGTACATACAAACGCACGGACAACCCAAAAAACATAAAGCCTCCGGCTCTGACTGCTGTCGGCACGGAGACATAAAAAATACGTCATGTGATCAGATTCAGTGGATCCAAGTTAATGTTGCTTCAGAGCTGATCCTTGTTTCTCTGCCCCCAGTAAGATACAAGGCACTCAGCTACATTCCTGTATTGATCACAGGTGCCAGCTTTAACAATGGGAGAACTACAGATGTGATTCCCAATGTTTCCTTATTTCCTGTGCACATGTACTTTAAAGTGTCTGGGTTAAAGTTTTCGACTTAAAAGTTATTTTCTACACACTAAACTTCAATGTTTTGGGAATTATATAAGCAGATTGCTTGGGTAAAACTACCTGTTGTATAAAACTGTCTTACCAGACCATGTGTCAGTGCTGCTTTTCCATCCATTCAAAACCAACAGACTCTGTTTGTGGTCAGTCGCTTCTCAGCTGCTTTTACCTCCAGATCTCAAAAGTGGCCTCTGCGAGCTGCAACTCAACATTTCAGACTGCAGGGTACTCCATATACTTCAAGTCTGAGCCAGGCATAACCAATCCCCGCCACTAACCCGACCCACTGAATCACTTTGGCTAACCGGAGTGGCCAGCAGCATCACTCCGGTGTTTATAAAAGATAGATGCAGCCTCTGCTCCCGAAGCAAAGCCTGGAGCTGTTTTCTTCACTGCTTTGTTGTTGCAGCCTGTTCCTGACACACTGGGTACTATACTGTTTCCATCATCATCATCATCATCATCTTACAATGTATTTACTGTATGTAACATCAAATCGTGACTCATTTAGCTTGTGCTGCTAATGAATCAATGTGCCCACACACTAATTATCATTTAATATAAAGATGCATTAGCGACATTTGATAATTGGTAGCTCCGTTAGCATCCAGAGGTACAGTATGAGAGTGGACTCTGAATATCAGTGCTCTGACAAACCCCCTCCAGGCCCTCTGTGGCTGAATGACGATAAAGAATTTATTGTGTGCGGTAGTGAGACCTCCTCCTTCAAAATCTATGCAGCAGCCATTATGGAGCCGGGTTGCACTGTGAGGGAGAGTGCAACCAGAAATGAAAAGGGAGCAGAGCCAGCAGGGGGGCAACAGCCAGGTAACCTTACCCTCCTCAGACCCCCACCAGCTTCTGTAAGAGGGGGGGAGTGAAAAGAGAAAGGTGGCACGGCAAACGATGGAAACCTGAAACGATTCTCTTTCTCCTCTCTCGACTCCTACTCTCCTGAGATCTTTCACTCCCCCTCACCACCCCTCCTCCTCACATATATTACTGTACCTTCTGCTGCGCGCTAGACACTGTTTCACTGACTGATTGACTGACTGGCTGACTCACTAACTGTCACTCTTACTCCTCTTATATTTCATTATCTTCTCCCACTCTGTCGTCCCCGCTGTCCTTTGTCCTACTCAGGGACACAGTGGAGCGGAAAGCCACCAGACCTTCACCTCTCCTTTGTTAGAAAACATACACATGTACAAAAGGGCAAATGTGTGGGTTTGTTTGAATGTTTTAACTTGCGTTGATTGTCATTTATATGCAATGGGAAACAACTTCCAAAGTCAACTGAATCAATTCATAATGTATGGAGATTGTAGCCTGATAATCAGATTCAGCTGCTATTTTGTTTCACTTCTTAATTCAGTCTGACATTGTGTTCATGTTAGCTGCTCTAACCAATTAGTAAGGAGTGACGAATTTGTTCCACCAATGTCATTTTCAGTCTAAAGATGCTCCGATCCCTCTTTTTCCTTCTGGTACAGAATCCGATACCTGAACTTACGTATCGGCTGATGCCAATCTGAAACCAATGCGTATAAAAGAAGATTTTAACAGCAGTATACAACTCAACCTGAATGGACGTCATTGTTGTATGGCAGGGGTATTCAATTAAAATTTTAAGAGGTCCAGTTAGAGGAATATTGGAATGTTGGTAGTGGGGGTTACATATACACATATGTATATATATATATATACACACACACACACACACACACACACACACACACAGCTTATAATTTAATAGGGAAAATAACAGCTGTAATAACTACATAATAGAAGACTTTGGAAAATTCTAATAACATGCTTAATTTTAGAAAATTAAATAAAAATTGTCTTAACTTTACATTTTCTTCTTAACAGTTATCTCCAACAGTCTCATTT
The DNA here is from genome assembly GCF_002260705.1 of Seriola dumerili. NCBI lineage: Eukaryota > Metazoa > Chordata > Actinopteri > Carangiformes > Carangidae > Seriola > Seriola dumerili. The sequence goes on from NW_019174393.1 coordinate 15,897,852, forward strand.
TTATGATAAACCATCTCAACATATTTCTTTCCCTTTTCTATTCCACTTTCCCTCTTATTTCTCCAACATCATCTCTCACCTCAGCTATCAGTGACCTCTGACTTACAGTGATCAACCGCTTGTACTGATCAAAAAACCTGGGACAGAATCATTGCTATACAAATGCTGTTTAAATAATTCTCTTACAGTAATCAAGTTGTCATCTTACAGAGTTCATTTTGGTCCTTTCATACATGACAACATGAGGAAAATGGACTTAAAAGTGTAGCCTCCTGCTGCAGCTGTCACATGCTGAGGCTCTCACATTTATTTATCTGACTGTCTCTTGTATCATCACGTGACCAGAGCTGTAAAGGCTGGAAAAGGATGCGCAGGTTAAAACAGAAGCAGCATCAGGATAGGACAACATCTGGGTCTGACCGCTTCTCCTCGAGGGTCACAGCTGATACCCTGGACAGGTCACCAGTCTATCACAGCGCTGCCATATAGAGACAAACAACCATTCACACTCACATTCACCCCTAACAGCAATTTAGAGCCAGAAATCACCTAACATGCATGTTTTTGTATTAATGGAGGAAGCCGGAGTAGGGAACCCAAGCCAGCACAGGGAGAACATGCAAACTCCAGATGGAAAGGCCCAAGCCAAGGCGAAGTGGTAGCTGTACACAAAGACGCTGATAGCTGAAAAATGTACGATGAAGATGATACTGACATTTCAATGACAAAAACAGATTAAGTCTTTAGATTTGTTGAATAAAATCATCAAAAACCAAATGACTAAAAAACTAAAGCAAAGCCAGTTGCCTGACTTCCACCACTGTTTGCCTTTGCCTGCTTCTGCCTTCGGTGCCTTAATAAAAGTGAACTGTTTACTGGCGTCTCTGGGTCGTGCTACTGAGTCCTTCTAAACCTGAGCCGTCAGAACCAGACCAGACGATGTTTAAAACAGTTAAAAGAAAGATCTGTGGCTGTTGACCGTAGGGCTGCAGGGCTGAGGGGAATAAAAGTAGGGACCCCAACCCTGTTTGATTTTACCATTGGCCTTTAATCCCTTTCACCATCTGCCGTCAACAAACCTGTGGCTCACTGCTCAGGAAGAACACCAGCAGATCTAACTCCAGCCTGGAGTTACATCTGCTGGTGTGTGCGTCCTGTGTCGGTCTATGTCACTAGATGTAGAAATAAGCAATGATTTGATCATTGGTCCCTACCCTCGCTTTCTCATCCCCACCTGCCACCACCATCTACTACCACTCGCTCACTTTCATTTCTCAGCTCTCTCACCCCTTTTTCCCTCCTCCCCCCTCCCTTCCTCCCTCCTCCTCACCCTCCCTTTCCTTTCTTTTTTATCACTCCATCAAAAAGCAGAGGATATAAATACCTTTCAGCCTGGAGAAGGTTAATTAGTAGAGGGATTTCCAATTAGCTCTTTATCTCTGTAGGAGGGGGTAACTAGGACGCAGCCGGGGGCATCTTTGGGAGGGTAGGTGGGTATGGGATTTGAAAGGGTGATCTGCTGGGCGATGGGATGGTCGGGTGGAGAGTGTAGCGGTGAGCAGAGACAAAGTGAGTCAAGAGAAAAGAAAGAGAGAGAGAGGGAGAGATGGCGACAGAGGAATAATGGATCACACGGAGAATTAAGGCAAAGACGGAAAGAGGAAAAACAACATGGAGGCTCTTAGTAGAAGTCAATGAATTTGAGTGAGGGCAGGGGGGGGGCTGACATTTAAGGATCTCCTGCAGACCCGCAGGAGGTCGGATGTAGGGATCAACCTGTGTTCAACCACAGGCATTGTGCAAAGCATCTAACTCACAACATTAAAGGAAGCAGCTGTGATGAAGATTGTGCTGCACAGCTGTAACATCTGTTCCAGAACACACGGAAACTCTCTCAGTCTACCACTGACTCTTAAACTGTAATTTCATAAGATTTTTTTCACTTGAGCTCATCTCTGACAAGTTCTTTGTTTATTGTTGCTGATGTGAAAACATTTTATTTCACCTCATGAATGAAGTCCACTGAGTGAACCTGTCTCCTTGCAAACAAATGTGGGTAAACAGAATCGTCTCTATGTTTTACTGCATTGTAATAGACTCAAGGTTGTGCACAGTCTTTGTCCCAGTGCATTTTGGGACAGACTCCAGCCACCCCTAAGCATGGATGAATTAAGAGAGCTGGATACAGTGCTGCCACTTAGCCTTGCTCCCAGTTCGCCCTACTGGCCACCAGAGGTATTGAAATAAAAAAATCCCCCATGGACCAAAAAGCATTTTTCCCATCGACCGCCATTATTAAACAAATGCCTCTAAAACAATTGGCTGCAAACAATCAAATATCACTCTTTGTGTTGTGAACCTTTCATCCATGGAGGTTATATATTTGTAAAAGTTTCCCAGGGCTTAAGATATTTCTCTGTGCGGGATGTCATCACAGTGTAAAGTCTACGGGACGAGCAGGAAGTAACAGCCAGCGCCAGCGGGAAAAACACTAATGTGCAGTGAGACGGACGAGGCTGAGACAAACCCAGAGGCTAGAAAAGTTTTTTGGCTCATGGTCGGCACGTAGCCTACTAACACACCCATGCCCTAAAGTGTATGGATGACTAGATGATTTTGCAAAATAAAGTTTGCCATGCCTTCACCTCAAAGTTTCCTGATACTCACATAACATTTAGAATGACTTTACTTTTTGTTTAAAGGATCATTTGAGGGTTGTTAGAGGTGACTGTGGGATCGAACACTGTCTTTTGCATTCACCCTCATGCAAACATATCAAGGGTTATACGCATGAAGAAACACCTTTCCCTCCAAGAGAAAAATGATGTGTGATATATTTTGTAATCACTGATATTTCTCTGTAACTCATTGTGTGCTGCCTCCCTGTCACCAGTTAAGCAATTTGTGAAGACAGACTCAGAGTCTTACCGGATACTTAATCCTGCTCGCTCTGTTTCCCAAGCCCCCACAGACTGAACTCTTCACAAGTCCCAGCTCCACTTCTTGAATTAACACCTCCCTCTGATTTAATTAAAAGTGTTCTGCCGGAGGACGTCCCTAAGAGATCGAAGGTCAGCTCAATAATCCTCAGGCACAGTCAACAAGTTTGACATTTAAGCCATTCTTTTTTTTTCCCCAGCATCCAATTAATCTGAAGTCAAACAGGTTGGACACAAGCAGGAGAGTTTAGTTCAGTACAATCTACACATTAGTTAAGAAAAACTAAAATGTTTAAAATGTTTAATGTGTTCCACATTATTTCAGCTACTTTTATGAAATGATTCCTCCTAGTCATTTCTAATTATGCAATAAGAACACGTAGTGAACTTATTTAATAGTGAGTTGTGTAAATTCAGATCATCATGTACTTGGCCACTTCCCAATATGGGAAATCGTCTGCACTTATATAGCGTTTTTCTAGTCTTATTGACCTTTACAATGGAAGCCACATCCACCCATTTACACAGTGCTTTTCCCTACTCATATATCACTCATATCACACACACACACACACACACACACACGCACACCGATGATACATCAGGGGCAATTTGGGGTTCGGTGTCTTGCCCACCTTCTGATTAGTGACTCAACTCCACCTCCAGAGCCACAGACCACCCTGACAAGACTGACTGAGGTGTGTCCAAAATTACTTAGTAAAAATAAATAATAATGCAACGGCACTTTTTTGTTGTTACTTTGCTTGTGTGTATGAAACAAACAGCAGACGGTGAACTCTACAACAAAAATGGCTAAAATTCCACAGCCATGGCCGATATGCAAAGACCTGGATGAGAATAAAAACACTAACCAAGCTGTCACTACGTTCATGTAGTGATTAATTCATTCATTACTGATTCAGTTTCCATATATAAGTGTTATATATAATATTATATATATATATTTGTATGTTTAAGAAAACACATGCAAACAGACAAAACACCAACACATTCATTAATTCACACACGCGCTGCAAATACACACAACAACGTTAAGTGTTTACAAGGGACAAAAAAAAGTGATGAGCCCAGCTGATACACGCTTGTTGTTCAATGCTTTGTGACGAATGAAGTTAAAAGTATTGAACAATGGATGCATTATAATACATGTATTAAAAGACATCCATGCAACTGAATTTGCTTGTGTTTTGTCTATTTGCATGTGTTTTCTTAAGACGCAGTGTGTTGAGCTCTTAGGGCCAATTTATTAATCCCCAGAAAAGTATTACAATGTCTATTAAAACCTTTTGTCATGCATTTATTTCCCTGTAATCCTACAGGTCAACACTTAATGCTCTGCACCTGCGATATAAATTCATTGACTTTAAACTCGGGAATCTGTTTCCACTGTATGACTCTGTACAGATTTTTTTGTTTTTCTGATTGTGTCTGTACGGAAGTGAGCAGCAAACCTACAGTTATTATCAGACAATGTTCCTTCTTTTTTCCAGCACCTCCTACATCACCACATCGAGCTACACACTGATGGAGGCAGAGCAATTATGTTTGTCAGTCATTGTGTGAGAATACCTGTCACTATATTCAAACGAGGGATACTGGAATGCAAGTGTTCCTCTTCATACTGGCTGTTCTCAGCATCAGATTCGATCTACGCCTCGATCCATGAGATGTGATAAGGAGCTATCAGTCAGTCAGCTAATCTCATCCTGGCTTAGGCTCCATGGCCACACTGTCAACAATCTGATTAACACTAGCCCGCAGGCTGCACACACTGCCAACTGGCTCCAGGCCAACACACACACACACAGTCACATGTATTAGCAAAAGAGGTATCACATACACACACACACACATATATATGTATATATATATATAT
>NW_019174393.1:15902712-15960212 GCF_002260705.1 Seriola dumerili
GCAAGAGAGATCCATTTCTGATTTACTGTTTGTTGCACTATACACTGTTCTATAGTCAGACTGGCCCATCAGGAGCAACCGGGCAGAAATCCTGGTGGGTCAACATTGGGTGGGCAGGTCAATAAATCAGCAAACACCAGCAACTGGAAATGAAACAATGCAGTTACTGCAGCATGTCAGTACAGCAATGAAAGCTCTGTGAAGAAATAAAGAGCTTCTGTTGACTGAAAAGCTAGAGGGCTTTTTAATTTGAAACGATTACAGGAAGCGTTGATTAAGGTGTAATGCAGTAACTTTAGAAGGGCAAATGGGAGCTATCAAAAAATGAGTCTTCGTACTTAAATACACTATGTCCAATTGGGCATCATCAAAAACAGAGGGAATTAGAAATAAAGGCCTGCCTCAAAGAAAGGCCTGCTACTTTCTGCAGATGAAGTAAATAAAGGCCTCACTATTTGAGGAAATGGAGTAGATAAAAACTGTTGTGGATCCACTGTAAACACCCCCCTGTTTACGTAAGAAAAATGTTCCTGCCTATCTTCAAAGAGCAGGACAAATGGGAAGAGTCCAACACATGGCAGGCGACCAATTCGTGTAACTTCATCACTCATTCATTTATATCACTTATTCATTCAGTCAGTCAGTCAGTCAGTCATTGACATTTGCAGATGTAGCACTGACCCGTGGGTGGGCTGGGCCAGCCAAAAAATGTATTAGTGGCAGCTTTAAAAGAACTATAGAGCGCTTTGTAGGTCATGTTCGAAAAGTACAAACTGGCACTTCCTTGCTTGTCTTGTTAGTAGATGAGGATGTTGAACTATTTGATATTTGGAAAAAGCATCAAGAAAGACAATTATGGTAAAGTTTTCAAATCACAATATTGAAGAAGTAATACAGGACTATAATATCAGACATGTTGTTTGATACACAGGGTATATGTTTTAGATTTAAGTGACTTTACAGGACTTTTTAAGATAAACCTTTGACGCAGGATCTGATGTAACTGTCCTTCAGCTATTTAAGGTGAGCGCCTACATAGAAACGTGGCTCAGATGGCAGAGGAATGGTGGGTGAGGCTCAGTGTGTTGCGAGGGATTTAGGTGTTTGTTACACCAGCAGGGGGTTTCCATTAAATTTGAAATGTATCTTTTTTATTTCCCTTTTTAGTTTTATGTACCATGCGTTTTGCCCTTCTGCTGTTGACCAAATTACAGACACATGAAAAAGAGCATAAGTAAGACCAGAGGAGTCATTAGCTATGCTAATTATTTGTCAAGCTTTTGAGCCAAAAAAATGCAGACACAGTCCTAGCCAAAGGCAAGTAAGAAATCTGTATCTTGTGTACCTCCAGTGCAGCATAGTTTACATTTTAATGAATAAACAAAAATACATCAGACTGTATTGTGTTATGAATTGTCAGTTATCAGATATTACAAGGAAGGAATATTCAGTTGAAGCATATGAACTTAAATATTTCTTCTCAAACCACAAATGTTGAAACAAGATCATGTGAATATGATTTTTTTTTCCATTGTCGTACAACTGTCATCAACTCATTAAGTACTGGTTTCAAATTGGCTCTCAGTGTCACAGTGGAACCTCCATTCAAAGTTCAGTTGTAAGTCAGTCCTCAAGTTGTCAGTGTGTAAACACTACAACAAGCAGTAACCTGCACCTTTCTGCACCATGCTACTGGACCAATTCGATATTCAAAATGAAATTTTTTGACTTTGAATTTGAGAATTTAACAAATGTGGGGTCCTTTTCACTGTAGTTAACAGCACATCAACATGGAGGCTCTGCTTAGAGAAATCACTGAGGTGAACACGGTCTGCATCAGCAATTGACAAACAGTGAAAAAGACAAGTTTAAGCTCACAAGGGTAGACTGATGCGTGATGGAATCTTTTTTCAAAAAACTGACCCCAGAATAGTTCGATTTTCACAAACCTCTGTAGCGCCGTGTCTTAACGAAATTCTTCATACAGCGATGTTTGTGGCAGAATCCAAGGGCAACAACACACAAATGCACAACATGGTGCAAGCTGCACCAAAAGTGCAAAACCTAAGCAATGAAAAAAAAAGTCTGAAGAGTCTTTCAGCTGTGTTTTCTCAAAAAAACAAAGGAAACCTTCAGCATAAGTTTTTACTAATATGGACGGATTTGTATGATGTCAGCCAGCCACTAAAAACACTGGTTTTCACATCATCAGATAATATAGCCAAAACACAAACATCTTCTTTGGATCAACACCTTAAATAAAACACAGGAAGAGTGTAAAATATGGGACCTTTAATTTGTCCACCCGTCTTGTGTATATTACTGGGATTCTGTATGTTTAGGATACAAGGGTCCTGACAGTTTCAATAAGGACTGGTCGACCTCATTCTAGTTGCTGTGGCAACACAGCTGTGTGCTGGCCTCTTTGTATCGATTTACTTATTTAAGCCTTGAATGGTAATTTTGTTTTGACATCTACAAATTGCTTCCCTGTGATTGTGTGTACGTAGCAACCACTACTTGCATGTGACAGTGTGTACTTTTATCTGCTTTTACTTTGTGTGTGTGTGTGTGTGTGTGTGTGTGTAGTAGTAGTAGTAGTAGTAGGTGCTTGGCAGAACACACAGTCCGCGCGTGTTCTGCAGCTCACTGCCACAGAGTTGTACAAATGTGTTATTGTTAAAGTTCCACTTGTTACAAAATAAACTGCTGCTGCCTCTTGGCTCCACAAGAGGAGTCATTTCACAAATTAAAGTTTGCTCACTGCAGCTGTTTGTGAATGTTACATCCTAACACAAAGATATTAGAAACAGGAAACTTGTGTGAGGTCTCACATGTAGGGTTCAGTGTTTGGAAGGAACAACGTCTGCAGCTCAATACAGTTGGATTTCTTTATCGTGTCGCATACCAATATTCAGGATGAGTGAGTTTGTATATATATATATATATATATATATATATATATAAACACTCATCCTGAATATTGGTATGACACGATAGAAATCCAACTGTATTTGAGCTGCAGACGTTTCTTCCCCAAACACTGAACCCTACATGTGAGACCTCACACAAGTTTCCTGTTTCTAATACTTTGTGTTAGGGATGTAACATTTCACAAACAGCTGCAGTGAGCAAAACTTTAATTTGTGAAATGACTCCTCTTGTTGGAGCCAAAGTGCAGCAGCAGTTTATTTGGTAACAAGTGGAACTTTAACAATAACCACATTTGTACAACTCTGTGGCAGTGAGCCTGCAGAACACGCGGACTGTGTGTTCTGCCAAGCACCTACTACTACTACTACTACTACACACACACACACACACACACACACACAAACTGAAAGCAGATAAAAGTACACACTGTCACATGCAAGTAGTGGTTGCTACGTAACACACAATCACAGGGAAAGCAATTTGTAGATGTCAAAACAAAATTACCCATTCAAGGCTAAATAAGTAAATCGATACAAAGAGGCCAGCACAGCAGCTGTGTTGGCCACAGCAACTAGAATGAGGTCGACCAGTCCTTATGAAACTGTCAGGCCCTTGTATCCTAAACATACAGAATCCCAGTAATATACACAGACGGGTGACAAATTAAAGGTCCCATATTTTACACTCTTCCTGTGTTTTATTTAAGGTGTTGATCCATAAGAAGATGTATTTGTGGTTTTGGCTATATTCTGATGATGTGCAAAACCAGTGTTTTTAGTGGCTGGCTGACATCAGTACAAATCCGTCCATATTAGTAAAAACTATTGCTGAAGGTTTCCTTTGTTTTTTTGAGAAAACACAGCTGAAAGACTCTTCAGACTTTTTTTTTTCATTGCTTAGGTTTTGCACTTTTGGTGCAGCTTGCACCATGTTGTGCATTTTTGTGTGTTACCCTTGGATTCTGCCACAAACATCGCTGTATGAAGAATTTCCTGTTAAGACGGCGCTACAGAGGTTTGTGATCGAACTATTCTGGGGTCAGTTTTTGAAAAAGATTCCCATCACGCATCAGTCTACCCTCTGGTGAGCTTAAACTTGTCTTTTTCACTGTTTGTCATTGCTGATGCAGACCGTGTTCACCTCAGGAGTTCTCTAAGCAGAGCCTCCATGTGATGTGACTGTTAACTACAGTGAAAGGACCCACATTTGTAAATTCTCAAATTCAAAGTCAAAAAATTTTCATTTTGAATATCGAATTGTCCAGTAGCATGGTGCAGAAAGGTGCAGGTTACTGCTTGTTGTAGTGTTTACACACTGACAACTTGAGGACTGACTTGACAACTGAACTTTGAATGGAGTTTTCCACTGTGACCACTGAGAGCCAATTGAACCAGTACTTAAGAGTTTGATGACAGTGTGGACGACAATGGAAAACAAAATCATATTCACATGATCTTGTTTCACATTTGTGGTTGAGAAGAAATATTTAGTTCATATGCTTCAACTGAATATTCCTTCCTGTATATCTGATAACTGACAATTCATACACAATACAGTCTGATGTATTTTGTTAATTTCATTAAATGTAACTATGCTGCACTGGAGGTACACAAGATACAGATTTCTTACTGTGCCTTTGGCTAGGACTGTGTCTGCATTTTTTTGGCTCAAAAGCTGACAAATAATTAGCATTAAGCTAATGACTCCTCTGGGTCTTACTTATGCTCTTTTTCATGTGTCTGTAATTTGGTCAACAGCAGAAGGGCAAAACGTCATGGTACATAAAACTAAAAAGGGAAATAAAAGATACATTTCAAAATTTAATGGAAACCCCCTTGCTGGTGTAACAAACACCTAAATCCCTCGCAACACACTGAGCCTCACCCACCACTTCCCTCTGCCATCTGAGCCACGTTTCTATGTAGGCGCTCACCTTAAATAGCTGAAGACAGTTACATCAGATCCTGCGTCAAGGTTTATCTTAAAAATCCTGTAAAGTCACTTAAATCTAAAACATATACCCTGTGTATCAAACCACATGTCTGATATTATAGTCCTGATTACTTCTTCAAGTATTGTGATTGAAAAACTTTACCATAATTGTCTTTCTTGATGCTTTTTCCAAATATCAAATAGTTCAACATCCTCATCTACTAACAAGACAAGCAAGGGAAGGTGCCAGTTTGTACATTTCTGAACATGACCTACTAATGCTCTATAGTTTCTTTAAAGCTGCACTAATACATTTTTTGGCTGGCCCAGCCCACCCACGGGTCAGTGCTACATCTGCAAATGTCAATGACTGACTGACTGACTGACTGACTGAATAAGTGATATAAATGAGTGAGTGATGAAGTTACACGATTGGTCAGCCTGCCATGTGTTGGACTCTTCCCATTTGTCCTGCTCTTTGAAGATGAGGCAGGAACATTTTTTCTTACGTAAACAGGGGGTGTTTACAGTGGATCCACAACAGTTTTTATCTACTCCATTTCCTCAAATAGTGAGGCCTTTATTTACTTCATCTGCAGAAAGTAGCAGGCCTTTCTTTGAGGCAGGCCTTTATTTCTAATTCCCTCTGTTTGATATGCCCAATTGGTCATAGTGGTATTTAAGTACGAAGACTCATTTTGATAGGCTCCCATTTGCCCTTCTAAAGTTACTGCATTACACCTTAACTCAACGCTTCCTGTAATCGTTTCAAATTAAAAGCCCTCTAGCTTTTCAGTCAACAGAAGCTCTTTATTTCTTCACAGAGCTTTCATTGCTGTACTGACATGCTGCAGTAACTGCATTGTTTCATTTCCAGTTGCTGGTGTTTCTGATTTATTGACCTGCCCACCAATGTTGTGACCCACCAGGATTTCTCCCGGTGCTCCTGATGGCCAGTCTGACTATAGAACAGTGTATAGTGCAAACAACAGTAAAATCAGAAATGGACTTGAACTGTCAGTGCTCATGCTCCTGTGACAGTAGCCTATTTCTTTAAATGTTGACAGAACATTGTGCAGTTAAATTTTGAGATTATTTTCTAAATTGAAGTTCATAAATAAGTGTTTTGGCACACCTAGCCAAGTGGAGCTATCCATGGTACTGAAAGGGGGACTTAATTCTAGTATGTTCCATTACCATTTAATCTTTTGTTTTGTCACACCGGGAAAGAAATTCTGCCCTGAACTTATGATTGATATGATTTTGCTGACACCTATAGACGTTCCAGCCATGTACTAGGTTGGTATATAAAACTACAATTACCTCCTCGTGATTGTATGTTTCCTCCACTAGTTCCACGTTACATCCCTGTTTATCCAGAATAATATACAAGAATGTTTGTCAGTGCAACATAACTGGGAAAACAATTCAGTAATATATAAATGTAATAGGACACAGGGTTGCTATCTACTTTCCTCCTTGTTTCTTAACATGTTCGGTACGTTGTGTTAGCAGCTCGTTATGTTTCCCCCAAACCAACAAAAAATAAATCAGGTTTAAGTGTAGACTTTTAACACAACATACATGTCATATCATTTTTGTTATTGTCAGGAAGTTAGTATATACTGCTAATTTTCATTGAATATTTCATTCCTTTTCTATTCCTTATTCAAATCTTACTCTGTTCATTGTTTATGTAATTTTACTGTTAACAAGTTGGTGCCTGTCTGAAGCCTAAAAATGTTTCATTGTTTTTTACACTGCAATGGAACATGACAATGAAAACCTTGAACGTTAAACCTTGAGTACAATGGGCTCTTACATTAATAAATTAGATGTTCCTACACAAAACAGCTACCAACAGCTAATCCAGCACAGTGAATACTTGGGCAACTATAGCTGTATGCCAATGCAGCTGAGAGCATGTTAAAGGCTACTTAAAGCTTTTCTCAGAAGGTGTTTTTTAAGAGTCTTTAAGTGAGATTGAACAGTCAGCTAACAAGCTGCAATTTCTGCAATTTCAAATGCAGATTCAAAATCTTAATTTATGTTACGTCTTAAGTCGTGTTTAGGTTTCTTAGTTTCTTGTATGAGCCTTTAAATCCACCTATGAAGAAGAGTTTGCACAAAAATCTTCACTTTCGACTGTATTACCACATGAGAATAAAACGATGAGCAGCCATTTTAGGAGTAGAGAGGACAAGGACGATGTGGATATTAGTGTGAACACACACACACATATACACACAAACACAAATACACACGTACACACACACACACACACACACACACACACACACACACGCACACACACACACACACACACACACACACACACGCACACACACACACTCACCTCTTTGTCTCTCTCGATTTCCAGGCCGGCCTCCACCAGGTTGGCCTCAAACTCTTGTCTGATCAGATGCATCTCATGGTCAGCCGGCTCCATTGGCTCGTTCCCTCCTGCAAGTCCGAGTTCCATGAACACCTCACCGGCGCTCGCGGCCTCCCCTCCTGGCATGCCCACTTCTCTTCCTGCTGCCACATCCGAGCCCCCCGACTGGAGAAAGTTGCCATTGGAAACAATAGATAATCGGTCTTGTGAGGTGCCGGCAGGAGCTCGTATGGAACCGTGCCGCCGCTGATGGAAGACCAGAACGTAGTCAACTTTCCGTTGGCCATCAGAGAAGCAAAGGCCATCTCTGTTGCACTGAAGGCTTGAAGTTGAACTCACGACCTGTGGGAAGCCATGGGCAATCAAAGGGGAAAGTAAAATATACAGTATGCACTCACTAAACACAGCAGGTTAACTGCTGTGAGATAGAAGAAACTAGTCTTCATCATCATACTCCTAAGTCGTTTACAGTGGTCATATCATGGTATAAATTAACAGATACAAACTGTGTAAAGACAGCACACAGAGCACCTTTAAGCAGCAGTGGAGTTACGTAACAACTGTTTGAATGAACTTAAACATCTACTGCACTGTCAGCACACGCAAACATAAGTGGCTTTTGGCAGGTTCTCAAAAACACTGAAGTGAGAACCTCCAGCAGCAGAGTGGGCAGTCAGCTCACCTTTGGCAGTTTTATTCTTTATTTAGACAGAGAGAAAGTAGAGAGGGAGACTAAACATGGAGGACACAAGAGGGAAAGCTCTATAGGCTCTGGGAGCAGGTTTCTTACTTATCAGCAGGACAGGTTTCTAAAATATGCTGTTATGCATCTAATGTCTATGAAATTCTAACAACAAACAAACAACAATCACAGAAGCGTTGATTTTAGGCTGAATTTAGACTAATAACCGTCCTCTTGCTCAAAACCAGATGAATTGTTGTGTCTGCCTATTGGGCCTCGGCCAAACTAGTGCAATATTTAACACAAAAAATAAGCTACTACCCCCAAAGAATTAGGCCGTGTTCAGAACCTCCACTCACCCACTATGTAGTCCACTATATAGTGAATCAACAATTTTGCAGTGCTGTTCAAATTTTCAAGTGTAAGTTTTATCCACTATATAGTGCATTACAAAACTGTTGCAAGGCACACCAAGATGTCTACAGAAGCTGTAGCTTATACCCTACATTGACTGAGCTAGATCATCATGCATTGCGCGCTGAAAGTGCTGCAGAAGACGAAGTCATCTTGCTAACAGTTTAGGCACTAATGTTAGCTGCTAGCTAATGTGATTTTATTACCCGTTGAGCCTGGCGAGCATAACACTCCTCAGACGTCTCGACTGTGCAGTGGCTCGTCTCCTCCTCTGCCTGAGCAGCAAGATTTCAAAAATTATTATTTACATGCTCGTCAGGACCATATGTTGAAAACAACACAAGCTTACGAAACAGTGACAACTGACAAAAACTGAGTAAAGATTGCTCTGTCGACACAAATTAAAACATACATAATACATGAAAGATGCGCAAAAACTGTATGTATTTTGCCTGACGTGATGAAGATGCTCTGGTGTATATTTATGCAACTACATAATAATTACGAATATCTGTCACACAACCATTTACCAATTTAACATCCAAGTAGAGTCCAACTGCTGTCTGTCTCCCTTAGTGAGCAAAGAAAATGACAAATAATGCAACACTTCTGACATAAATTAAATGGATAAACAGATGGGCACGTGCCACAAATGAACTGTCAAGCTGAAATCTTAAGCTTCATTTTTCATGGATATTTGATGGAACTACTGTCACTGTGGCTCTGCTAGTTGTTTTGTCTTGCTAAAACAGAATAAATGCTAACAGAGGTTGCTTTATCTATGCTTTAGAGTCCTTTCTTTTTAAATTGCAAAAGAAAATATTTCTCACAGTCACTAGAAAAATGCTTATTGTGTATAATGTTAATATATAAAATTTACCTAACCACCAAACAAGCTGTCGCCTCACACTATAGCATGGTAGCTCTGTATGACTATGTTTTAAAAAGCAACTTCAAATCCTGTATATTTACATGACTCAAAATCTATTTTAATGCCTCTTCACATCCCAGTAGCCAAACAGCTAATGTTGTCTAGCTAGCTCACTGCCTTAAAAGAGCTAGCTTAAATTTTCAACTCTGATTTCACCGTGCTATTAATGACTAATGACTCCATATACATGTCAGAAACATCATAAAATGTACGTTAAGGGACTGACTTACTGGTGTTGTTAGCCAATGTGGAGTGTTCACTGTTTGGATGTCAGTGAAATATGTCAACATGATTTGTTCCAGTGCCACATTAGCTAAAATATCCAAGAGCCCATACACATACACAGTCCTCCCACACAGGTGGTTTCACTTTATACTAATTAGGCCTCTTCTAATGACTGACTCTTCTATGCAACTGTTGGGTGGAGCAGCCAACGCCTTTATCACCCAAACACAGACCATGGTGAACATTTCAGACACAGCTATGGAGTTCGATGACGTCATGTAATTCCCAGCATTGCTCTGCCCAATGAGGTCTAATCAGCACTATATACTGTATAATTAACTGTTATGTTACATTGTCCCTGATGTCTAAAATGTTTTACTGCTTCAGATTCTGTTACTCTAGTATGACATTCATTTTATTATATTAAAGTCTTTGTCGCAAATTCATTTTGTATATGGCATAATTGTGATTAGTATCAGAAAAACACAGAAGAGGGTGTGTTCATGTCATACGCTGACATAATAAGAAAATACAGTATAATCTAAAGGGAAAAGAGCATCTTAGGAAGTATCTAAAAATCTGTATCTGTATAAACTGCATTACCTCCAGGGAATGTGTAGTGGAGGAAGAGGAGTGGCTCAAAATCACATCCAATAATAAATAGGCTACATAAGGAATTTAGAGGGAAATCCCCCCAATTACAGATATTAGTGGAAGAATGGGTTTAATAAATAGCTATTTGTGTTGGAATTTGTGCTGTGTTGGTTTATTTCTGTTAAGGACATTGAATGACCTCTGTGTATGATAATGTGCTATATAAATTTGCCTTTGGAAATGTCACCTTGATACACTGCATTTGGGAATGTCCAATCATGCAACCCCTCTGGAGAAAAAAATTGAGAAACTGGATGTGAAGGACATTATCACTATCTCCAGGATTGTGTTGATAAGGGGACAGAACCCAAATACACATATCAACATATCAAGCGGAGAAGTTTTGGTAATTACAGGCATCACAGTGGCTGCTAGGACCATACTTAGACCCTGGAAAACACCCATGTAATTAGAATTAAAAGAGTGAGCAAAGTCCATGATTATAACAGCATCATATGTGTCACAGAAACAAAAGTAAGGCACCTGCTTGGGATCGTTTTCAGACTTACATCCCACTTTCTGATAAGCCTGCAGTATGAATGTTAGCTCCTGATAGTAACTATCTATGCTGTGGATTTTGGACTTTATTTATTTTGTATTTTGGCTTATACCACTGATGTTGCAGGTGTTGTTATGCTGTCAAGAACCAAAGATTTAAAAAATTAATTTAGTAACGCTATCACCAATGTTTTCAGCGGTGTGCATTCTTCACATAATTTTAAACATTAAATGTAAACAGAAGATGTCCAAAAATAAAACCCTTAAAACTGTCTATACCTTTGTTCTCTCTACGGTGCAGGAAACATACAAAAGTCTTGAGGCTACTACCAAGAAAAAATAAATAGAATTTCCTGCTTAGACATACATGTATTCAACAGGACACAAGGTGGCTGCTTCCTCCAAACTCCTGGAACTTTCCCTGAGGGTTCCTGTTTGCTGTTTCACTTTTTATACTGGAAACTTACTGGGAAAATTTCTATTTGGTTTATCCTGGCTAGTTCCAAGAAGGTTCCCAGTTGCTTGTGTTGGTAAAACCTTAACTAATTATCCATTAAAATTATTATTATTATATTTTGTTCAGGTATCTTAAGTTGCTCTATGTTTTCTGTACATCAAGTTAACAGTCAGCTCATAGTAACAGACTCGTGATCACTTCCTGAACACTGGTTTATAGTAAATTGTCTGTTAATAGCATGAACACTTCGGAGGGGCAGATTGGTCACTGGTGTAGCTGCACAAGGCGAGGAGGAGAGCAACAGTGTAGCGGCAGCGGATACTATAGTACTTACTGGGATCTTGTCTTCACTCGGGGACATCTGCATGCTGTTGCGCTTTAGAGACACAGAGGGAAGCGGGAGAAGAAGAAGACGAAGCAAAAGAAGAAGAAAAGCAGAGGTGAAAGTTGGCGGTCTCCGCAGAAAAAAACAGCCGCATTCATCATCATCATCTTCATCATCACCACCACCTTCATCCCCATCATCCCCACATGACACCGGAGGTCACTCCAGGTAGTCCACAGTCCGCGAGGAGCGACGGCTCCTCTGAAGCACCTTTCATTGTTCGGTTTAAGGAGAATGTGTCAGATTGTGGAGGCAGCAGCCCGCAGAGTCCAGCAGCCTGATCACACGCTGGTGATACACATCTACCCAACTGTGTGATCTGGAGGCTGCCTGCGCACCGCCGGGGCTTTTGGCACGGAGCGTGCCACACTGTAAAAGATGTCCGTCTTCAGTGTGTTGTCAGGTTTGATGCTGAGGCTCAAAATCCCGTTATACTGAACATAATCCACACAT
This sequence comes from Seriola dumerili, assembly GCF_002260705.1. Taxonomy (NCBI): domain Eukaryota; kingdom Metazoa; phylum Chordata; class Actinopteri; order Carangiformes; family Carangidae; genus Seriola; species Seriola dumerili. The sequence continues at coordinate 15,914,673 of NW_019174393.1, forward strand.
TTCTGCCTGGGGACACAGTTGATGAGTCAAATTCCCATCATCCCTGGCTGTTTTTAGAAGTTGTATTTGCTTCTTAAAATGATCTATTTCTCAAATCATTTGGCTGAAAAAAAAAATGCAAGTTGAAATGCAATAAAATATGAAACCAACTCAGACTCCTGGAAGGTTTTTCCTGTTTGTTTCATTAAAAATGTCTTTTTTCCACTCTTTGGCAGATTAAGGTGGATATTTTTTGCAGTGTGGAGAGAGGGTGTAGCCTTGTTTGCTTTGGTAGGAGCTCACTAAAGACTCTGAGACTTGTCTTTTCACAATGGCTCCACCATAATTACAGAATTAACTGTCTATAAAATGTACTGAAGAATTGCTTTTGTCCCTGAGTCATATTTCTGTTCTGCAACTTAGATTTTTTATTTTTTTAAATGAAGCAAAGTCCACATGTTATGACCATGAGTTGTGAGCATTTGAAGCAAAGACTGAGCCTTCATTTATTAGATTGTTTCATTTTTTTAAAGGCATGCAGAGTTTCAAGAAATGATTAACATAATTTTGTGTAGCAGTAACAGTCTGTGTATATTCTGTCTTTTCATTTTGATCATCTCATGATCTCCGCTCAGATTTATCTAGGGAACCCTCAGGGTGTACAGGGCTACTCCTTAACAAATAGACCTCAGACACAACTCAAACTCACTGATACACACACACACTAACCCCGGGCTCTCCCATTAACCTATTTATAATATCAGCCTTAATTCTCCACTGAAGTATTTTCCCTAAACCAGCATCAACCTTGAACTCACACTTTTTCCTCAAAGTCGGTCTGAAGTCAATTTAAACCATCCAAATAGCTTAGGTACAACTTTCATTTTAAAAATGATAAGAATAGGCATCTTATTCTCTGAAATCATTTGAATGAAATTTTTTTATACTTTATGCTAACTCATAAAGTGATGCAATGTGATGAAACACATTACACACACAGGAAATATTACATGATTAACTTAGTTTAACAAGTTGCGCATTTTTTATGAGTAGTCAACCCAACAGTGTAAACCCCAAAAGTCTTAACATCAAGCTGTTGTTTTTTGTTCTTTTACACACAAACGTTCTGTCCTCCTTTAGTCACCTGCAGCAGACGTTGTGATTCCTCAGCCCAGGGTTCCTCTTTATAAGGTTCAGGTTCCAGGATGCTGTAGGACATGGGGTCCAGTCCCACCCCAGACATTTCCCTGGTCAGGTGGTACAGGGCTTCGCTGTGGATTGAGGAAGACTCGCTGAGTGCCGTGGCCACTCGGCTGAAGCCCGCACTATTGGTCCATGACTCTGAAAGACATTTATTTTGGAAGTTAAGTGGAATACAAATGATTACAATCCACGGTTCAGCGTCTTGACTGAACATCTAAATCCACAAGAGGCAACTTCACGCTGCGGAATCTGTGCATCAGAAATGATGTATCACTAAAACTCTTAGAGCTGGAGGTGGTACAGAGGTACAACCACAAAGCAGTGTGTTTAGTTTACTCTGTGATTTTCCACCAGGGACCAAACACAAAACTGAAGCAAGGTGAAGCTGCAGCTTCTTGGATGATTCACTTGTATTGATTCAGGTGTATTTTCACATCTTGTCCTGTCCAGCTTTCTTTTATTTATCCAGGCAAAGTCAAACAGTGGTACAATGTAACATTTACTGATGGACTTAGTTACTACATGACAGCTATAGGTGCAAATTGAGATTTTACATAGAAAACGTGAAAAACAATACTTCAAGCTAGCCCCACCGTGACCAACCAAAACAGTTCAATGCTGCTTACACACTAATGTATTACAATTGAAATAATACAATATACAGCATAATAATTTAACACTCAATGGGGAATTTTTTCTTGTTTGCTTACTAACAGTGACTGAAACAGGGGCTAAGGGCATCAGAGGTGAAGGTAAATGTGTCACACCCATACAGGGCTTTGCACCGGTGGCTCTTCTCCTTGCAGTTCTCTGTGATCACTTTTTGCACTCAGATCATTTGGTGCATCATCATGTTTCTCAATTTTTAAATTTTCACGGCACCATGCTTTGCAGTTCCATAGATTTGCAACCCAGTATAAACACAGTCTTGTATTTTCAGCAACGAAACTGTTGTGGTGTAGTACTCAGGGGTTAAAGGTCCCACTGAGTATAAAGGTAGATATCCATGTGTTATTTGATTATAAAGCAGGTCTAGGTTCTATATTAATACTGTGAAAGTATAAAAGCGCTCAGTCCACAGAGAAATGCACACAGTCTGTATTCAGGAACTGAGCCTTAAAACCAGTGGTCAGGACTTCTGTAACTTTGTGATGTCGCAACAAAGCAGTTACAACTCTCAGGCATGCACCAAGCCCCACCCACCTGGACCCACCATCTAACATTGCTGCACCTGGATTCTCTGAGTGTTTACCTGAAATCTGCTATATTTTTATTGGATCACTAAGAAAACAGTCACCAGCGAGCCAATCAGAAGAGAGGAGGCTCTGAGCCTCTTTTATTTTGGTTCTTGAAACCACAAATATTTTGTAATTTGTATATTTTCTAATGGATCAACAATTCAAATAAAACACAGGAGAAGTGTAAAATACGGGATCTTCAAGAAAGTGAGGAGCGTTATTCATTCACTCATGTATATTCTCCCATCATTCAAGCATCACTTGCCCTCCTCTCCATTTATGGTTATGTTGCAGTCTCACAATTTCCGGGATTTGTAAACCAACATTTTCCGTCACCGCTCAACATCACTGTGAGCAACAAATATGCAAAACGGCCCTGTGAAGCTTTGTCTTAAACTGTGCAAATTGATGTGTCTGTCAGTCAATCACAAACTGTCTCAAAGCACTTTACAAAGGACAAGCCTACATAGAGCCGAATCCTCGACAGTCAGTCTCAAAACACAAAGAACATAATAAAACACCAGGCAACAAAAGACACAAGGCAAAAGAAAAAATATATTGTAATTGGTGTAAAAGTCTTCATTTTGAACATGACGAGGGACAAATACAGCAGCAGGTTACTTGTTGCTCAGCCACTGTTCAGAGCTGTGATTTCTCCAGACATTTCCTGTCAGTGCAGCAGTGACAAAACAGACATTTCTCCATCTTTATCAATCTGACTACCTAGTTGTCAGAAGCCACAACAGATTGCCATTTTTCATAATAAGGTTAGTGTGTGTGTGTCTGTCTGTGTATGTGTGTGTGTGTGTGTGTGTGTATGGTTATTTTAGGGATACAGACAGCTGTAGCCATAGTAACGCACCAGGCCACGTGCTGTGCTCTCATTTCAGTACCATATACAGACCATCATCCGGCTCTCTCATCCACACACACAGTTGTGCGACACCTAGAAATACTGTACAAGCATGAAATCTGTCAGCCGGGTCAAGGGGGAGGGGGACGGGGGACGGGGGGCAGAGGAGGGGAAGGGGGGGGGTTGATAATGTTATTTTTCAAGCCATAAAGAACATTTTATGGCAACAGTTGTGTTTCTGTACCTTACAGCAGCACTTGAAAGCAGCATAGTAGCCTGGAGGTTAGAGAGGCAGGCTTGTAACTGGAAGGTCGCCAGTTTGAATCTAGGAGGAGGGGATATGAATGAGAAAATCCCAGAGAGCATCACAGGAAACCAAAGCAAGGTTCCCGTTGAATAGCTCTAGATTGTAAAGTATAAAATTCGTTAACCAATTTATATTTTTTGTCCAACTGAAAACTTCCATTCATTGCCTCTTCTAGTGGAAGGGGTCTGAGGGTTTAGGGCAGTGGTTCTTAAAGTGGGGCTCGAGGCAAGTGGGGTCCCCAGCAAAAAGGGGTATAATTTATTTTCACTATAATTCCATCCAATGACAGAATGTTTGACTATTTTAGTCATAATAAAACATCTCAAAGCAAAAATCTTATCAGCTTGGGGCAAAATTTTATCAAATGGTGGCCTGTGGTCTAATTTGTGTCAGTTTAAGGGTCCATGATGTGAAAAAGTATGATAACCACTGGTTTAAGGGACCAACATGGGTCTAAGATAAAAATACGTTGGGGTCCAAATCCAAACAAGAAATAGCATCATTTCTGCACGATGTCATGCACTATACACTTAATTTGGAAAAGCTGTTGGAAAATATGCACAAACAAAAAAAAAAAAAAAACGTGTTAGTTTTTTATTATTTTTGTTTTTCTGTAATCACATCCAACTCTGTAATGCGTGTCCTGGAGACAAATCATCCACACTTGGGGTGCCTGGTTTAACTTCCCTTTGCGTGCCAGCAGTGAAGAAGTTTCTTGAGTTCCCTCAAAATGTGGCTTTACATCCGACACTTTTGGAATTTCTCCCAGCTTGTTTCTCAGAATGATTGTGTAGGAGAAAACACTCTCTCTATTTTCACACTAATTTCTAATGGCAGCGACAAAGGGCATCTTTCAGGGAACAGCTAATGGGCAGCAACACAGCACAAAGACTTAATGCTGATGCTTTTATCACATGTTGTCTCAGCTCTGGCTCACTGATTGTATGGAAGCGTCTGCCAGGGCGCAGCTGAATACATTTTTAACTCTGTCTCATTTGGTTTCATGTTATTAACCATCTTGATTAGACAAAAATACTGTATCACAGCTGTAAAGATTTTCAGCTCTTTGAAGTGAGATCTCTTTTTCACATCTATCTCTTTTGCACAAAAGCATTAAAGATGCACTTTGTTGTGCTGAAATTAGTAATGATTTTGTCCTAATTATCAATGTACCTCTTATTGTTACTGTGCTTTAATGGAAGTTGATGTTGATATTTTGTTGGTTTTAAATTGTGTTGATTAAAGTTCCATATTTCCTCTTCTCCTGTGTTTTATTTGAAGTGTTGATCCATAAGAAGATATATTTGTGGTTTTAAGAACCAAAAACCATCTCAATGTAGTTTTACATCTCCTCTCTCAGGCTTCTCTCCAGAGCTCTAGTGAGAACAGAGCATTTTGTGTCAACCTCTGAACCTCTCTTCTGATTTGGCTTGCTGTTTTGTGAGTGACACACAACCAGGCCAACCACACGGACAGTAGCCTACTACAGGAGCTTGGTAAAACTCACAGGTAATGCAAACGGTGGTGGTCAGTCTACAATGAATTGAGCCGAATGGTCAAATTTGGGCAAAAGAAAAATTTCAGTGCTTGCAGTGCATTTCAAAAGTTGTGACATCACAAAGTTACAGAAGTCCTGACAGCTGGTTTTAAGGCTCAGTTTCTGAATACAGGCTGTGTGCATTTCTCTGTGGACTTAGCGCTTTGATACTTTCACAGTATTAATATAGAACCTAGACCTGATCTATAATCAAGCAACACATGGACATCTACCTTTATACTATATGGGACCTTTAAGTAACCAAAGTCTGATGTCTTCCAACATCTCACGCCGACACCATCTTGACATATAAAGCACAGATATTCTAGCTGTGAGCAAAACCCAACATCAAATATGTTGGGTTTTGATGTCAACCAAATTTTAATTTTCAACCAAAATATAAAGTCTGTCCTACATTAGAGTTTGACAATTTTTTTCACATTCATCTGCTAATTGGAAAAGTTTCTCTATGTTAAACATAAAATCTTATTTTAAGGCATTTACTGTACATCCAAGCAGGACTTTGTGACGACACAACTAGTTTGCAAGCCACTCATGGCCCGGCATGCAACTCACATGAGTATGATGCCGAGACTTAAAGCCAGTGCACTTACTTAGTTTTCAGTGAGTAATATACATGTTCATACATTGTATTCTGGATGTTTTTTAATGAGCAAAAAAAGAGGATGCGCAAGGTGATTGTTTTTTTTTCGAAAAATGCATCATACGCAAATTATTATTACAGAGCAGTTTTTCAAACATGTCTGGGGGTCTTTAATTGTCCATACAAAAGCACCAATAGGATTTTCCACATGTGCTATTTTGGGTAAACAAACTACATTGAAGCCTTTTTGTGTGAGCAACAGCTGGAACTTCATTATTGTTTATTAATCGGCTATCTCTATCTTCAAGGATACAGAAGTATAAAGTCTTTATAAAGACTCCAAGTGGCTCGATAGTAAATCCCTGCGTTCCAGAGCTGCCCAGTCACTCCTCTGCTGCAGCCGATATCTCCTGTCTGCATCTTTTCAGAATGTAACCCCTGGAGCGGCCCAATAAAATGTTCTTTCACCACAGCGTTGCTTCTTCTGAAGTCATGTTCTCAGCTGCAGGCGTTTTTTCTGAACAGCAGAGGAAGCTTCCTTTAGCCTGTCGTTCAGGGTTTATGAATATATGTTAGCTTAGTCGCGTCCTGCCGTTTCACTTAAACCAAAAGGATCATTTCATTTCAGCTGCAACACTTTCCTCACCTCACTTACAGTAAAGCGCAGAAGCAGTCAGCCATGTAAACTAACCCGGATTACTGCCCCGCCTGAGGCTTACTGCGAGGGAGCACGTGTCTGAGATACAGCCCTCCTTAAAAACTGATTAATTCTGTTCAAAATAGTTCCTCCAGGAGACAAGAGGAGAATGAGACTACATTAGTACAGAGGGGTCTGAATGCATAATCGAATTAAACTACAGCAGCCTCGCATGCAACTGTATACCCTGCCTGCTGTAGAGAGCTGCCTGTTGACGGCTGCCCCACACGGCCTGCTGACACACACACACACACACACAACCACACACACACACACACACACACATTCACACACACTGGGGGAACATGGGAAGGGACAATAGGCGGGTTACTCTACTGTGGTCCTGTCTAGTGTGTCTTTTTTGTTGGGGGGGGGGGGGGGGGGGGGGGGGAGCAGACAGGACAGGCCACACAAAGGAGAGATAAGAGGGTTTCCTATAGGTTTCTGTGGCACTCACCTGCACAGGTAGAGGAGGGGGATCTGCGGAGAGCCATCGCACCTCAACTCTGGGAGACTCCAACTGAGAGACGGGCCCCTGTTTCCTGTGAGCTCCCAGTCAGTCAGCCATGCTGGTTTGCTGTCAGCAGCAGGTGAGAGGAAACCAGCGACACTCTGACTCAGAAGTGCAATCCTCAGCTCAGTAGAAGCTTAGCTCCGCCGAGATAATACTCCTCTCCAACTGGCCGGCTGGGGAACAGAACCTCCGCAACTCAGCTTATTGTGTACACTCACTTAATGCACTGCACACCGGACTCGTGGGTAACAGACCGGCTGGCCGATTGGGTGTTTGGCTAAGGACTTACAGTCTCACAGAGACAAGTGGAGATTATTGGGCCCTCTAATGTGCATTAATTACTGTGCCTTCTGTTTAGGTTTAGCTGCAAACCTGTGGGATCTTAAGGGTTTGCTTCATGGAGCTTAAGACCAGGCAATAGACATCCCAGTGCAAATTAAAGTTATACAATGAGGACTGGTTCCCAAGACAGGGAGTTAATGACAATCATGTGTGGGCATATGTGACATATTGACTTTAGGTTCTGCACTGACAGGCTGAAGTTACAGCGACAGCCTCATCAGGACAATGACAAAGTCGGGCTTTCACCAGCTGAAAATTATAGCAGAGAATCTGAGAACTTACCAGAAACGACTAAGAAAAAACGAATCCACGCCTTTATCTTAAGGAGGTTCTCAGGTGTTTTTAAAAAAGCTCATCATTAAATTATGCAGGTCTTTACTGATTCAAATTTCTTTGTTTAGTTCAGTTCAAAGATTCAAGACATTTTCATGTTTTATTCTACAACATAAAATACATCAGTAAAAACCTCAGTCCTGATTTCTTTAAGTTTTTAAGTCACGAAATGTCAGTTGCAAACAAGTGTCTAAATGTGACGACAGAGGTTGTTGGGGACGGTAAAACGTCATCACAGCGAACATGAAAACTAATCTACTCACCAGTCCACCTTTTCTCGCACTTTTGCAAACTAGGAAGCTTTAGTAGAAGAAGCCAGAGCTAAATCAAACTACAAGTTGCAAGTTTAGTGGTGGTGACATTGAAATCATGTGACCGTGGTGCAGTTGGTTTATAGCCTAACATTAGCTTTTTAACATTAGCTTTTTAGCCCTGGCTTCAAACATCATAAAGTGGCGTTCATTAGAGATTATCCTGCTGAAAAACATGTCAGTATCATAAACTGGTGTTTGTCACAGAGTTTAGCTTTTTATGCAATAATCAAAAGACAACGTAAAAATTCCACTGGTTTTTTTCGAGGGAACCAGAGTGATGCTAACATGCTAATATGTCATCCCTGCAGCACTCTATATGTAGTTCATTCTTTTTTTTTAAGTTAACTGATTACATCACTGTTCACATGCACTTTAGTATGCGCATCTGTAGTGCATCACTGTTTATAACAAACATAACCTTCTGTTTTCATTTCAGCAGTATGTTCAGTCTGCTGCTGATTCAACCTGTCACATTTAGATACTTCATAAGCTAAGGCTGTACAAATTCATAGATTTGCTATGGAGAAGAGGCCAGTCAGAGACACAAATCAGAGCTGAAGCAAATTCAAAATGGTCGTCAAAGCAGCTGCAAACAAAAGGTGGCATGATAGTTGCCGAATTCACCCAAAATAGACCCAGATACGGTGGCCCGGAGAGCTCAACTCGCTGCAACGTAAGAAGAACACATGCAAACAGACAAAACACAAGCAAAGTCAGGAAACCTCTTCATCAATTTGACAACACATGTTCTGCCATTACTCAAAACACGAGCAAACACAGAAACGTGGTGCAAGTGGCACAAACAACAGGAGTGTTTCCAGCAGACACAATAAAGTGATGAACACCGTTCCCAGAAATCTAAAGTGGACTGACATAATCTGCAGATTGTAAAATTTCATTTTCTCAAAAACATGATCTTTATCTCCCGCCGTCTTTAGCGGCGCACGTGACATCTCCTCCCTTTTCACATATGGAGGAATCAAAGAATTGGTATTTCAAAGGTTTTATGAGGAGGGAAATACGCACGACAACCTTTTCAGCCTTAAAGATCCACATATTGCATTTTGGTGAGAAACTGTGACTGTAGACATTATGACACAGGGAACCTTTAAATCCACGCTAATTATGCAGCACAGACCTCCAACAAACTTCTAGGAAAACCTTCAACTTGCTTCACCTCATATTCCCTTTAATTCAAAGCATCGCAGGGTTGTGTGTTGCACATTCTACTTCCTCCCCATCTAATTGCTTGGCCAACCTCCTCAGTGACTAATTGTTCTACCTGAAGGTAACTGATGCTAAATACAGATAGAGTGTGAGAGGCAGTATCAGGTTGCACACACACACACCAACACACACTCCCATGCGCCCTCATATTCTGTCAGTAAGGGTATCTGATGTGGCACACTGACCAGCAGCGCCCACACACACACACACACACACACATGCACGCACCCAAATACACATCTCCACGCTCGGTCTCCAGTTACAGCGGGTACAGATATGTTCAGAGTGTTAAATATTAAAGGCTGTAATATTAACGGCTAGGTGTTGTAATCGAGGAAACCGCTAAGAGGTCAAGTTCAGACTACAGGCTGCTCTGTGGTCATGTGGTCCACCTCCGTCGTGTTTTGTAGCTTCCCCAGCTGGCTCTTCTCAGATGTTGACGTGCAGGAGTCACCGAAGTTCAGCATTAACTCACATGAGGACCTAAGTTTCAGGATGTGATGTAGATGGTGGCATTCAAAGCAGCCTCCTGTGGGGAGTGTCTGGGAGGATACAGGTGGACGACGTCTCCCAAAGCTCAAAGACGACGGGAGGGTTTGATATATTTGTACTTGCTTTGCGTTTTTAAAGGCACAGTCCATCTTTACTGAAGCACATATTTCATCTGGCTTTGGCCACAACATCTAACACTCATTTTCCATAAAAATTAAACAATTACAACTACGATTAAGGTTGGTTTAAGTACTGTACAACCAAACGTGTTTGAAACTGACCCGTGTGTCTCCTCATACGCCTCCGTTCCTGCACAATTTCCTCATGATAATGTGTCGATCCATCTGTAATTCAATCAGATGTTTATCCCTAAAGCTAAACTGAAACCTTCTGTTGCATTGTATTAACATCAAGATGTGAACTGAGAAGTGATTTATCCAGGAGCAAAAAACACAGAGATTCATGAGCTTATTACTTTCGTCCTATTAGATAATGTTTTGTTTTATTTGCTCTCTGTGAAGCCTGACACATGAAATAATAGTCAGGAAATTCTATTTTTTTAAATTGAAGTCTTCATTGGATCTTTTGACAAAATCAAAAAAAAATTCTATGAAATCATTTGCATATATGATGTTTTTTTTGTATCATATTTGATTAATTGGGAATTAATGGCAATTTATTGACCACAACAATGTTTATTTTAGAAACAAAATCAAATATTGCTCATTGCATTTGGAACATTTCAATTGTTCTGCTTCTGTTTTTTTCCAAGAAATCATGGTTTTTGTCCTAAAAGTGAATCAGTGTCAGCAATTACAGAAATCAGTCTGGAGACATTACATCACAAACTGTGGGATGCTTTGTTTCCGTCTCCCAGTAGGCTCGTACATTGGGCATCTGCAGTAACCCCATGTGCATGTACATACCCGGAACCTGCTCAATTTCTTTGGCAGTTGTGTTTACTGACTTTCCATCTTTCTGTACACTGTACAAGTTTGTTTGTTCTGCAATTGCCTGTGGCATTTCATCAGTGACAAACTGTTTGAAATACATGTATGGTGTCCATTCACACCTGTCTTCCAAGGCCTCCTCCACACACTCTTCAAATTCAACAGCTGGAGGTTCATATTCTACTTTTCTCCATCTGTATTCTTTCCTTTTGTCTTTGTGCCTTGCTGACTGCTTTGTTGTCGTGCTCTGTTGTTGTTGTTGTTGTTGTTGTTGTTGTTGTTGTTGTTGTTGGGCCCTCTAATTCTGTGCTAGTCTGTTTGACAGTTTCATCTCTGAAGTCTTCTTCATCACTACTTTCTGAGTTTCCCTCAGTAAGCAATGCATTAGGAGTCCATTCCTCCTCCTCAACATCATCCTCGTCTTCACTGCTCAATGTCGCTTGAATTGCCATCCATAATCATGTTGATGACATTTTGAACAGTTTACCTTTTTGCCATCTAAAATAAATACAAAATATTAATTATTGTGCACTCTGACTCTCTTCTCTGAATAGGCTAAATAAATCAATATAACATACAGACTGATAGTTTGGTAATTTTTGGTTTTAGTGAAAAAGACAATTGTGAGCAGGTGAGCCATTGCTACATCCATGTGATTATCATGAGTCCAGATAGCATGTATAAAAATTACATATAAATATCTCAGATTTCACTGTGAATATGCCATGTCTTAAGATGACATTTCAATCTTTAATTAGTTTAATTAAATAAACTTTGTATTTGTCATTGTGATAGGGATAATGCATTGCATCATGCCATACAATGACGACTGAGGAATTTTCTTTACCTTTTATACCTGCTGTATCATATTCTTTACACACATTTTCAACAAGATTTTAGGTACGAAATATTAAGTAATTATAAGGTGTTTCAATACAGTAAATATTCATTTTGAAAAATTAGTGTCCCTGCCAAAACCGAGTGACTCACAACATGAAGGCAGCCATTTTGGAAATGGCATTCACTGCTTGTAGTGCACAGATAATCCACCAGAGGGCAGAAAACGTGTCATATTGTATATAACGGGGTTTTCAGGAAAGGATTGATCATGTTGATTAGATAGAGGTCTCAAAAACTCATGTACCAAATATGATACACCTGGCGTTATAACCATAGTGTTATATTTTGGGAAAAATGCTTATTATATTTTATTCTGGCCAGGTTACAAGAGAAGATCAATACCACTATTATGTGTATACAGTAAATACAAGGCTACAATCAGCAGATGGGTAGTTTAGCTTAGCACAAAGACTGGAAACAAGGGATACAGTTAGCTTTGTCCAGTGGTCACCATATTTTGCCAACATGTTATTTCCTATTTGTTTAACCTGTACAATGAATTACATTTTAAAAAAACATCAACTTACAATTCAATTCATGTTGTTAATCAAGGAAATAAATTGATGGGCCTATATAGACTATGAAGCCTGTAAAGATGTTTCTTGCAGCTGTTAAAGTTACATTTATAGAATAATTATGAACTTTAATAAAACCGATTTGAAACTTGAATTGAACCACTGCATTTGCAGGAATATTTATCATTCATAGCTAGTGTAATATCTTCACTCACATACAAACATATGAAGATTGTGATCATATACAACAAATGGTTAAAGGCACATGTAACATGCCAGAGATAAATCCACCCTTCAGTACCACGGATAGCTCCACACGGCCCGGCATGCCAAAACACTGATTTATAAAATTCAATATTCAATACAAAATAATCTCGAAATGCTACAGCACAAGGGCTGACAGTGAAAGTCCATTTATGATTTCAATGTTGTTTGTTGTTAGACCATTCTCATATTGCAGCCTTTTACTTAGATTAAATAAATTCAGCAGAGGTGGTGGTATAGAGACCAGAGGCCCCTAGAAAATCCCACCCAGTCGAAAATGTAGAACAACTCCTTTAAGGCATGTTCAAATTGCATGTGAAGCAAATTTTAGCAACAACAAAATTCCATTCAGAGTCAGAGCAAAGACTCAAACTGATGCAAACTGATGCAAATTCACTCTAAGCAGCACAGCTAGCAAACAAACAGCTACAGCTAACACCTGGACAAACAGAGAACAGCCCAAATGCTCCAGAAGATACATTTGCAATAATAAAACAACATGTAACATTAACCTCAATTAGCCTTTTACTACACAGCTGGAGGAACACAGCTGTGCTCCTGGTACTGACCTCAGGTACAGTAGTACCGCCATTAAATAGTAACATATGGTTTAGCTTTCACAATACACTGACTTATATTACGCTAACAAATGAGATGAAAAGTAGATGCATGAATGGAGACGTCTTCATCCGCTTCCATGTACACACACTGTGAATTCAAAGGGAAAGCATTAAATCTGTACTTATACTCTAAAGGCAGCCGCCATAAATAGACTGAAGTGCATCACACCCACACATCATAATCATATACATGCACAGCATTTCCATTTACATACACAGATATGTGCACAATTGCATGCACAAATTACACGCGTACACAAGCATCTCCGTTCTTGTGAGGACCCTCACTGATTTTCCCAGCTCTTGGCCTTTAGCTCCACAGTTCACCAGCACCCACACTTTCATGTGGACTAATTAACTCCAATTAACCTCAACCCAAGTCCTGATCCTAAAATAACCACATTTGGGAAGTGAGGACAGGCTAGATGCCCTCACCCCGAAGATCTAACACTCAAATAGTTCCCTGCTAAGAAGTACAGGAACACACTGAGGCACGCATACAGTCCATATGAGTGCACACACACACAGACACACACACACACACAAAGTGATTTCCCCCGTCGTCTGATCTGGTTCACGTCTTCCTGGAGAGGAACCTGAGATAATAGAGAGAGAGAGTGAATCGATTCTCGATGCTCCAGTTCACTCCAGTTTCTTCCAGTTTCCTCCCACACTGGCCTCACACACCTGTCACTGCTCAGGAGGTTGTTCCATAAAGGCTACAGAGCACATTTCTTCAGTCAGTCACCAATTCAAAAGCAGAAGTACATCCTGCAAAAACATTTCTGTGTCAAGGATCTTTAAGTGGGTTTAGACCTTGGGAGCAATTCATTCGGCTCTGACTTATGAATGTCTTAAAATTATAGTCTACTTTAGTATTATATTACAATCAACTTGAGAATAGTCTTTGTTCCACCACGACATCTGTTTGGTTCTCTGTCAGCTAGCAACATATATAGTTGCATAAAGTATTCAGGTCCTTGCTAACTAACTTTTCACACGCTTCACTATGTTAAAGATTTAATTTTTAAAAGATCAAATGATCATTTTAGCCCATCAATCTAAACTCAATAATGCATGATGAAGAGAAAATATCTTTTTGGAATTTTTTGCAGGTTTATTAAAAATCAAAGTGTGGGAAACTGAATCGATGGGATATACACTGCATGTCAGGACAAAACCAAAACATTAAGTCCAAGGAACTCTGTGTCTCAGGAGAACAGTCCAGCCAAACTGAGGAAGGCCTCGGTCAGAGAGGTGACCAAGAATAAGTGTGTGTGTGTGTGTGTGTGTGTGTGTGTGTGTGTGTGTGTGTGTGTGTGTGTATGTGTGTGTGTAATGTGGTCTGGGAGATACACACTGCAGCAGGAACTACCACAGGTGGTTTTGGGTACTTTGGCAGGTGTTTGTATGTCTGTCTGCGTGTCACAACCATACTGTGTACTCATGTAATAATGTAGTAATAATGCAGTAATGACAACTGAGTACTCATGGGTCAGAACATCAACATGTTGCTGTGATCCCATCACAAGATGGTCTGTCTGCAGAGAGAGTGGAAAGAAGAAGACAGAGGGATTGCTTTGAACTGATGCCACTGAATATTATTGATTTTATTGGAAATAAATATTCCCCACTCATATTGACTCTAGATTTTCTGTGTTTCTGACTAAATGTAATTCAGTCTATAATTTTGTCAAACGTCCCACATAGTATAAAGGCAGATGTCCATGTGTTGTTTGATTATAAAGCAGGTCTAGGTTCTATATTAATACTGTGAAAGTATCAAAGCCTCAGTCCACAGAGAAATGCACACAGCCTGTGTTCAAAAACTGAGCCTTAAAACCAGCCGTGAGGACTTGTAACTTTGTGATGTCACAACAAAGCAGCGGTTGTGGCTGCTCTCAGTCACGCCCTTGCAAGTGTTTACCTTTAATCTTTCGTTAATTTTTTAAGTTATTTTTTGGCCATTTTATCCCTTTATTGAATAGGGTAATGGAGACAGACAGGAAATGCAGGGAGAGAGAGAGAGAAGAGAGGCTCAGAGCATCCTCTCTTCTGATTGGCTCACCGACCTGTTGTTACTAGAGCTCCAGAGAGAAGCCTGAGAGAGGAGATGTAAAACTACATTCAAATGGTTTTTGGTTCTTTAAACCACAAATATATCTTCTTATTGATCAACACTTCAAATATAACATTGAAAAAGTGTAATATATGGGACCTTTAATCTGTTTTTATGATTTTTTTCCCTTTTTTTTTATTTCTTTCCCATAGAGCTTGAAAAAGAATGGAAGCAAACCATGTAATTACCTAAACGGACTTATTGCTCGTTTGAAAATAAAGCTGCATCTCTTCATTTTTCAGGAAATCTGAAGATGCATAATTTTTTTTACATTCAGAGATGCAGCACATAAAGGAAAAAAAAATCATACAGGAAGGTTATGGTATGATATGATATAAATGTTAAGCTAATTGTAAACAAGAGGAGAAAAGGCTCCGCAATCCATTTTCTTCTCGCTCTATTCAACAAACGCCCTCATCACTTGTCAGATAAGCTTCTCCACAGTTCACAGGCTCCTGGAAGAAGGAAGGAATTACCAGAGTAACAGTATAGAAAGAGGCCTCAGAGCAGCGGGGAATGAAGAGGTTTATACATCTAATCCATTTAGACCCTAAACACCCTGTATATCAAAACATATATCACAATTTACAGCCATAAAACACACTGACATGAAAGAGACTTACACCTTACACCCACTTTGTGATGAGAGCGAGTTTAAATCTGACTGAGAAGAAAAGAAAAAGAAAGGAGGGAAGGACAAAGAGGAGGAGGAGGTCGGAAGAGGAAAGGATGCAATTGCTTGATATGAGACAACTACGGGAAAAGGGTTGTGGTGTTGCACCACCTTGTGGTCAAAGTTAATTATTACAGCTGATATTTTTATGTCTGGCTCAGATTAATCCTCATGTAAAGATGGAAGATACAGAACGGAAGAGAGGAATGTAAATTATTTCTGAGCTGAACTATGAAATGCAAATAATCACTAACTCTGACCTGTTAAAGAAGAAAAAAAACACAGAGTATTTATTGCACATAACTTTAGTTTTCTGATACAAATAGACATAAAATCTGACATGTTCCAATTATTTGACTTTCAGGAATCAATGATTGAAAGTATTTACAGGCACAAAAGGTTTTATTACAAAAAAAAAAAAAAACATAAAAAGCTTTAGATCTGTCCAACACATTCTTATGAGAGCTTTAAAAAAATACTGATTCTGCAACTGCTGACACTTGTTGTAGCTTTTATCTCCAACTTATGCTCATGAAATCCTCTGAATATTTATCCATAATCTGTGATGGTCAGTGGGTTGTTACGTTTACTCTTACCTGCTGTGATTTCATACGTTTGTCTTGATGCATGTTGACAAACGACTTTTTGTCTTCAGTCTAAAATGGCTTATAAGGATGTTTACTTTGAGAATACGATCTGTAATAAAAACACAGATTAAGAGCTATACACCATTATCCAATAAGAAGTGATGACAGCACTGACCAGCATGTGCTGTATGTTACAGGCCACTGTAGCATTACAATGGCACAGATGTGCAACTGTCAGCATCATTAAATTTGACTTTTAATAAAACATTTTTGGAATTAAAATTTCATGAGCACCAAGTTTGTAAAGACATGTAAAAAGTATTCCTAAACAGTCAGTGCAAATAAAAAGATTGTTGCTGCATAAATAAGAAAATGCTTTAATATTCATCAGTAATCTATTAGCGTCAACCTCTGACCAGGAGAACCTTGCATATTATTCACTATAACCAAATACTCTAAATGTTAAACATTTCGCTAACTATTTAACAGGCTGATCATTCAATCTTTAGTCTAACAGTTCTTCTTGAGACAGTGCAGCTTAACTTCAGTAAATGTTCAATTAACAGTGCGACATCTACCAGGTTTTAAAATGTGAATGATGCAAGGACAAGAGAGAGAAAAATGTTTCCTTAGGAGAAAAGGACTTTGAATGAGAAATGTAGAAACAGGAAGTAGTCCAAGTGAAAATGATTAAAATAAGAGATGTAAGAGATCAAATTCCTCACTCATGTAAACTTTCTATTCTCATTAACCAAAATCTATCATTAAAGGTCCCATAGAGTATAAAAGTAAATGTCCATGTCTTTTTGATTATAGATCAGGTCTAGGTTCTATATTAATACTGTGAAAGTATCAAAGCCTCAGTCCACAGAGAAATGCACACAGCCTGTATTCAGAAACTGAGCCTTAAGACCAGCCTTCAGGACTTCTGGAACTTTGTGATGTCATAACAAAGCAGTCACCACTCCCAGCCATGCCCCAAGCCCCGCACACCCGGACCCACCATCCAACCTTGCAGGATTTTGTTTCTCTGATTGTTTACCTGAAATCTGCTAAATTTTTATTTGACCACTCTGAAAACAGTCAGCCAATCAGAGGAGAGAATCAGATCCTCTCTCCTGATTGGCTCATTGACCTGTTGTTACCAGAGCTCCAGAGAGAAGCCTGAAAGAGGAGATGTAAAACTACACTGAGATGGTTTTTGGTTCTTAAAACCCCATTTATACAGTATCTTCTTATGGATCAACACTTCAAATAAAACATTGGAAATATGCAACATATGGGACCTTTAACTGTTGTCTATGCTCAGTTTCTGCTGTCACATAGAACAGTCTTCAAATCACTCAACCTGTACTTCAAACTTCACACTCATTGTGGAGATTTTGTAAGATTTTGGAAACAAGAGTAGAGGTAACTCTGACAGCAGGAAAAGACTTTTGATTGCCATACTGATGGTGATTGAGGTAAAAGAAAAAAAAAACTTTGAAGGTTATCTTCATCATTAAATATAATTAAGTTAATTAACTTCAGCATGTGTGCAGTGTCACAGGTTAAAATCTTCATTATCTTTATTCACTTTGCATACCTGACGTAGTTTTGTTTAAAAGTTCCAGTCTCTTTTTAAATTATTGGTTTTGATGATTTTGTTGCTCCACAGGATTTACACTCATGTAACATCCCATGTCTTAATAATTCATCTGTTCTTATTATTCTTCATATCTGAGATGACTCACAGTCTAAATTACAAAATGGGAAGAGGAACAAAAAAATCTGCATCTTTCCTAACTTGTCCTAAGTGGACCGTTTCTCCACACCCTGCTTGATCCCCAGCACCAGGTGAACAAACCAGTTGATCTGAACCATCCAGCCTTTCTCCCTGCAGATCTCGATCTGGTCCAGCAGGTGGCGTTGGGCGTCGTCCTCGCTGCGGCCGACTGTCAACGCCTCGCGGATGTACTCAATATCCTCCTTACTAGTCAGCTGGGGCATTCCTGTGAAGAACGAATATCACTGAAGAAATCACTGGCTACAAATGAAATAGTTTCAGATAAAAATCTTCATCTAAAAACTAAATATTTTAAGCTACAACTCCTAATGATCCAGATTCCATTAAAAGAAACCATGGGAAGACACTAGTTTTGTATAAATAGTATAAAGTATAAATCTTTATCAAAGCGTTTGTTAGGAAGGAGGTCGTACCGGTCATCAGCATCATGGAGAAGAGGATGATGAGCAGGTTGGTGTGGTGCCGAAGGGCGAGGTAAGCCTTCACACACACGTCCTGAGACAGAGATAAAGGGTGTATAATACAAACATACTGTACATACAGACATGCAAAAGATATGGAGCTATGACACATCTGGGCTGATGTAATACATCCTCTGGCTGCCATGTTAAAGTTCACCTCAGATGACTTTTAGTGACCTTTCAGGCCTAGTTATAGAATAGTGGATGGGTGTTTGTGCATGTGTAGATGACCTGCATGTATTTTGAAAAAAAAACACTGTTTTCTGCACCTGGAATTTCTGGAAGTGAGGGCTGCTTTTCTTTCCTGATGTCCCCATGACGTACAGGAAGTCTGGTGTGAGCACGAAGGGAACCCACTCCTTACTGATTCCCATGAAGCTCTTGTAATTCCCCAGGATGTGACCGAAGTCGATGTGGAAGAGATTCCCTGCAGAAACAAAAGGAGATTTGTTCTTTTGTGTTTCCTGAGCTCCGGGTTGCATTTCTGTATTATATTCAGAACATATAAGACCCAGAACTTCCTGCAGCTAAACATTGAAAAGACTGAGGTAATTACTATTGTACCTAACACAGCTAATGCTTACACCTCAAAGCACCTAGGCTCTCTGTCTTAAAACATAGCAGATAGCTGTAAAACTCTTGGTGTCACCTTTGATAACCAGTTCAGCCTGAACAAACCAGACTCCACACCAAAACCAAAAAAAAAGAGTACTTCATTTTTAAATTTTAGAACTGACTTTTAAGTGTCTCCTGGCACCATATGTGCCCAACCGCGACCTGAGGTCATTAACCAACGCTCTGTTAGCCGTAACACAATCTCAGCTAAAGACCAAGGGTCTTTGGAACGAGCTCCTTACCCTTTTTTAAATCCCTCTTAAAGACACATTTTTACAGGTGTGCTTTCTCAGAGCTTGAGGTCTAAATTTACTTCTAACCTCTTAAATCTATATTGCATGAAGTCTTTCTCCTGATTCTTATTTAATTGATTATTTTAATCATTTTACACTGATCTATCTCATTTTTACTTTACCTCACTGTTGCACTTTTTCTCTTATATCTCCTCCCCAACATTGTAAAACTGTTTTTAACCTGTTTATTTTTATCATTCATTTTTTATTGTTCGTCTTCAAATTTATCTTGTGTTGTAAAGCACCTTGTTAACTGTGTTTTGAAAGGTGCTATATAAATACAGCTTATCATCATTATTATGAGTGATGAGTTTAAGTAACTACAAAACAAACTTCAAACATAGAAAATAGAACATGACATTTTAATTGAACTCTTTCTTTTCAAAATTGTGGTTGAAACACACTGGGGAGGAATTTTGTTCAGTATTAATAGAGATTAAAATTTCTGTTCAGATTATTTATAGGTATCTTAACACTTAGTTAATAAGAACCTGTTTAACAAGATGTAACAAGAGATTTTCAAGCAAGTCCCTCACACAGACGAACACCATCATTACCAGATTCAGTGATCATGATGTTGTCGTTATGGCGATCCCCAATTCCCAGGACGTATGTAGCCACACAGTAGCCACCACAGGAATACAGGAACCTCTCCACAGCCTGCTGGAACTAAACAGAGACAAACACTTTCTAGTCAGTTCCCACTCAGCCAATCATTCCCTCCCACAGCAATGACTGGGCCAGAACATAAAGAGATCTGACAGAACACAGAGTTGCTTTCCTTTCCTTAACTGCAGCAAAAAGATGAAGTGTTGCAAAACAGAACACGCACATTTATATATATAAAAAAAAAAAAAGCAGAAATAGACATCGGGGGTGCAGGTGTTGTGGCTAAAAGTAGTGTGTGTGTGTGTGTGTGTGTGTGTGTGTGCGCGTGCGTGCGTGTGTGTGCGTGTGTCTGTGTCTGTGTCTGTGTGTGTTGTTATGGTGACAGGAAAAACTCTGCGGGTTGCTTCCTTCCTGTCTGCTGCGCTGCTACTTCCTCTAACATCTGATAAACTGAGAAACAGCTGGAGAGAAAAACTGCTCCATCAGCACACTGAGCCCATGATACATCACTGTGTAATTAACACTTCTGCACACGGGTTTACTACTGATTGAGATGATAACCACGGAGCAGGGGCGTTAAAGCTTCACGTATTTGTGCCGTGCCGCTCAGTACAGGATGTCTGGTTCGGTTCACGTTGTGATTCAAATGAATATAATCTAGTTTTAACCGTGCACGTCACGTGAATAAAGTTTTGTGTTCTGATGGTCATTCTATGCGAATAAAGTCATACAAGCGAGCGAGAGGGTTTTTTCAACTGCAGGAGACATCGTTAGTGCCAGTGTATCTGCTTTTCCTGGGGGTGCCCCTGGGTAGAGGGCGCACTTAGTGTCTTGTCTCTCACTGTGACACTGTTACCCTCACACAGAATAAAGGTTCATTTCTTAAAATGAAAACATGCAAATAGAGTGAAACTATCAATAATTTTCTACATGCTGCACTTTAATGGATCTTATCATTTATATATTTTATATATATATTATCTTATTATTAAATTATCTATTTATTTATTTGATAACCATCTGAAGCACTGAAGTCTTGTTAATAGATCACAGCGATATCAATAATACATTGATGACTTAGGTATTGTTTTTTCCAATTTGAAATGATGGCCAGTTTGCCACAGGGTTACCAGTTTACAAGTTTACAATTACACCTTTATGTTTAGTTAGATAAGTTAAATTCATAATAAATTAAAGGTAATGTTTTTCATGTCTTTTTTTTAGCACTGTACTGAAAACAAAACTGAGAAAACCAGGTTCTGCCTACGGTTACACCTCAACCACAGCGTTGGTTATCATCTCAGTAAGTTACAGATCGTTTTATACCTGGATGGTTGACGCATTGGGGAATTGGTGTTTGTGTTTCTGCTCAAAGAATCTTAATGTTCTCTCCATTTAATCAACTGAAGTTATTTGCATGTTATCAGGTCAGCTGGCTGTAATCAGACTGAGCCTGCTGTACCTTGTCCTCGCTGACACACTTGTCCCGCAGCCACTGATACAGGATTTCATCTTTAAAAGCGCCAGTGCTTCCAACAACGCTCTGCTGGATGTTAGCGATGGTGGTGGCATCCTTCACAATCTCAATCATACCTACACAGATAAAGAAGGAGAGACGGGGGGGGGGGGGTTAACTATCACAGAACGGCTGCGGTATTTGGATGTATTTGTTTTCCGGTTGTGTAACTGACCTATTCTGTTTCCAGTGGAGATGCAGCCGTACGGTAACAGACAGAGATCCAGGGACTCAGTCTCCCAGATTGACTCCATGATGAGCAGGATCTGAAGGGACACAAGACGAAACGAAAAGTCTTTCCAAGAGTCTTTCCTCAATGATTTGCTGACTTCTGTGTTGGAGACTAAGTCGCCACTCACCTGGAGGATGAGCATATCCTGCCTGAGGTCGTCGCCATCTTTGAAGATGATGCCGATGGGGTCTTTGGACAGAGTGGTGGGGTCGGCCCTTTTAAACTGCAGCCACAATGGCTTCTTCTTAGACGCCATCACTTTACACTGCTCGATCTGTACGCACAAACATATATTCTGAAATTCAGCGATGTGCTTCAGGGTATTCGGACTGTCCTGATGTGACCTCTGTGTACTCATCTAAGCTACGGCACTTTGAGGTCACTTGTTTTCACTTCTGTGTTTATATCTTTCATAAAAGTGGTTTTATATCTGATTCAAAGAGATTGAAATGAATCAGTGAAGCATGCAGAGACCAGAGTGAAAGGCTGTTTCCACACGACTATGTTTTCATTTTAAAACAGCGTTTTGGCTGTCGAATCAGAAATAATCTGCATATCACATGACCATTCACTGGGCAAGCTCGTGCTGGTGTGAACAGGAAGCAGATTGTCTACTCTGCAGTTGGTTAGTAACAGAAAACACTACGAACGAGAAACAGCGAAGACAGCTGTAGCATTAAAATTATGGAATTTAACTGAACAACAGCTGCTAGCCAAAACAACAGGGTCTGTAACGCCTGTGTGGTGGTGCATTCACCACTGGAAGTCGAGGCTGCTAAGACCCAATCAGGAGGCGAGGAAGGTGTCTGTGCCATTGTTTCAAACACGCACCACAAAAAGTTTTAGTGGTGCGTTTTATAACTTAAATGTGTTAGTGATATAGGATATGACATTTTCCGCTGTCAGTCTGTGTGTTTGACTCTCACCAACAGGGCTCCAGCTCGCAGCCCGGGATCATAAGGGACTCTGAAACTCTCTGGCAGACCTGACAACTGCAGAGTCTCCAGCTTCTGACGCAACTGAAATACCACTGAGACACACACACACACACACACACACACACACACACACACACACACACACACACACACACACACACACACAGAGTTTTAGTTTCACTTCTTGAATTTCTTTGAATCACTGACAGATTAAAAACTAATTAATTAAAACTCCCCAAAGGATCGAAAGATAAAATGCAGTTTGTTTTTCTGTCAGAGCCGCACAGGTTATTGTCGGTGCCTTGCTCAATGCACAGAGCTGTAGGACGTTCTGAAAGTCGAGTTCCTTACCTTGTGCAGTGACGTCATATTTGTCAGCCGACATGGCCTTCACCTCACGAGTGACTTTCTGCAGAGCCTCAGTCATCTCCACCTGCAGAGCATCACTTCATCTTGTCAGGTGCTGAAGAAGCTTTTTAACACATTTGCAAACAGGCTGCAGATCAGACTGCAAGGTGACGACTGGTCACATGACTCCCTCTGCTCTTAGTGTGAAACCCCACAGAGCTGGCAGGGAATGAGTGACCAGCGTCTGCCTCTGTTCTTACTCCATCAGTTACCCATCATTCAACAATCTAATGAGTTTGTTTCTGCCTCTTGTGGAACTGTGATGTGTATGGTTGTTGAGTTTTTGCTGAGATTGTGTTAAACTTTGTGAATTAGCATAGAGCTCCTAGTCAGACTATTTGGGGACTGGGCCTGACCTGGAGGAAACTAGAACTGACTACACACACACACACACACACACACACACACACCCACACACACACACACACACACCCACACACACACACACACACACCCACACACACACACACACACACCCACACACACACACACACACACCCACACACACACACACACACACCCACACACACACACACACACACCCACACACACACACACACACACCCACACACACACACACACACACACACACACACGTAGAAAACTCTTTTGTTTACATCCAGCTGACAACATGGTTTTAGGACAGAGTAGTCTGAGATTTTTTTTTCTTCTTCTTTCCTCATCACTTATTGTCATAATAAGAGACAAAGACAAAATTATACAACACTGAACACACCATATTGTGTAAGGAGCTGCGCTTTGTTACTCACCTGTTTCCTGTAGTCCTGCAGCATGGCCTCACCACAGCCTCTCAGGTAGGCCTCCAGCAGCACAGCATACCTCTGCTGGTAGTGCATGGACTGGGCGATCTCACTGCGCAGGAACCAGAAGAGAAAATGACCAATACGCTTACTCTGTGGAGAGAGAGAGAGAGAGAGAGAGAGAGAGAGAGAGAGAGAGTTTATCATGATGACATCAATCCAGAAGACACAGACAAAACAGGAAGACACAGACAAAACAAATGAATGGGAACAAACAAATATAAAAATACACGCGTGCGCGCGCGCACACACACACACACACACACACACACACACACTATAAACAGTGTGTGACAATGTAAAAACAGACAGATGTTGGTCCTGTTTACCCTCAGAGCTCTCTTCAGCAGGAACCTCACAAGGGCACTGTCATGGTAGGGCTCAAACTTGACCGCCTGCAAGAGACACACAAACACACACACACACACACACACACACACACACACACACCTCTGATTAAAACATATTCAAATGTAAAGAGGATTTCCAAGTTTCAGTGCACATACATGCAAACACACACATTACATTACTGTGAAACCCGTCCAAAAAAC
The DNA here is from genome assembly GCF_002260705.1 of Seriola dumerili. Classification (NCBI taxonomy): domain Eukaryota; kingdom Metazoa; phylum Chordata; class Actinopteri; order Carangiformes; family Carangidae; genus Seriola; species Seriola dumerili. The sequence continues at coordinate 15,939,171 of NW_019174393.1, forward strand.
CCTCTGGATACACATCAAAACACATGATGTTGAAAATAAGCTGGTTATCTATAAAGAAAAGCTGCAACAAAGATTTGGCTTTTTTGATTTTGATTTTGCGTGAATTCTGAGATTAAAGACTCCGTTTTTGATCAAGTCGAGGTTTTTTCTGAAGTGTAAGCAAAATGTTTTAAGGCCTCAGAGACACACAAAATGCATTTTGGTGAAAACACTGAATGGACACAACAAGAATTTCACAGGCTGCCTTCAGCAGACTGAGGTTACTGAGGTCACAGTGTGATGGGGCAGTAAGGGAGTGAAGTGCAGTGAAAACACTGAGCTTGTTGTGCCCACACAGGACTGCACAATTCAGATGTTAACTGAGACAGACAGACAGACAGACAGACAGACAGACAGACAGACAGACAGACAGACAGTAGAAACAGAGGTAACAAACAACAGCTGGGCAGTTTGGGTTAATATGACAAATCCAAACTGTTCACTGTTTCCTGAATAGTACAAGAATGTGATCTGAAAAAAACAAAATCATTCTGCCATAATTTTGACTCTCTCTGTAACACAATGCTTTTATTTTGAAGATTAGGGAGGCAAAGACTAATTATTCTTGGTATAATTTCATCATTTCATTTTATAATTACAATCCTGCATTTAAACTAGAACAAATAGAGGATTACACCTAGAATACCTGTTGTGAGTCAGTGCAACACCTTTGCAAAGCAAGTTAAAACTCATTCAAGGATCTACGTCAGTATATGAAACACAGAGCCATTTCTCTGTAACACTCACATCTTGGAAAGTACACTGGGATTATACCCTGCACATCACTGAGGTCCATAGGATACAATGATAGCAGTATATGGAGGAAAGAGTCATTTTCCTATCAGGCCAAAAGACTCTTTGTTGGCCTCAGCTGATAATTCAAACTGCTCATGCAAAGCTGACCACAGAGTCAAATATGGAAACACATCAGGAGAAAATCATGCAGCATGTATGTGCTGAACTGCCTCTTTCCACGAGCTTGTGAAATAATGTAACTGTGACTCAGGCGGAGCAGATTTTTTTCTGTGCTGTAAGACGGACGTGATGTGTGTTAGATTTCTAAGTAATCGGCATGTGATGTAAAAAAAAAAAAAAAATTAAATTAATATGGTGTAATTACTGTAACTACTGTGAGCTGTGACAATCAGAAGGTTAACCTGTAAAAGCAGATGATGTGCTCAGTAGACCCAGTAGTCATACAAAATATAATTTAGCCACAGTAATAAGTATGTTGCTATTCAACCCTTGGTTAGTGGAGGAAGAAATTTTATTTTATTTAAAGGTCCCATATAGTAAAAAAGGTAGATGTCCATGTGTTGTTTGATTATAAAGCAGGTCTAGGTTCCATATTAATACTGTGAAAGTATCAAAGTGCTCAGTCCACAGAGAAATGCACACAGCCTGTATTCAGAAACTGAGCCTGAAAACCAGCTGTCAGGAATTATGTATCTTTGTGATGTCACAACAAAGCAGTAACCGCTCTCAGCAATGCCCCAAGCCCCTCCCACCTTGACCCACCATCCAACTTTGCTTGGATTTGGTTTCTCTGAGTGTTTACCTGAAATCTGCTTTATTTTTATTCAATTACTCAGAAAACAGTCAGCCAATCAAAAGAGAGGCTCAGAGCATCCTGTCTTCTGATTGGCTCACCAACCTGTTGTTACTTGAGCTCCAGAGAGAAGCCTTAGAGAGGAGATTTAAAACTACATTAAGATGGTTTTTGATTCTTAAAACCACAAATATATCTTCTTATGGATCAACACTTCAAATAAAACAAAGTGTAAAATATGGAGCTTTAAGTGAAAGTAGCAGTGGCTCATTGTAAAAATGCTCCAGTCCTGCTGTCATAATTTCACTTAAGTAAATGTACAAAAGTATCAGCAGCAAAATATAATTAAAGAAATAGTTAGATTTTCTGTGAAATCTGCAGATGAGAAGATATTTACCAATCTTATATCTGTACGTTAAATATGAAGGTACCACAAGCAGCCAGTTAGCTTAGCACAAGGACTGGAAACAGCTAGCCTGGCTTCTGTCTAATGGAAAAAACAATTCACTTAAAACTGAACAATTATTATGTTATATGTTGTTTGTTTCAGCCGTGCAAAGAGTCAAAATCAACATAAATTCACCATTTTACTTAAAGTTGTGACATGTTATTTCTGCACTGGGACCAGTAACTTTCTGGAGTTGCTGCTGGTTGCCTGGAAACTGGTACCAATGGACAGAGCTAGGCTTGCCATTTCTCTGTGTTTGCAGGTTTTATGTTACACTAACTGGCTGCTGGCTGCTCACAGTAGCTTTATATTTAGCTACAGATATGTGACTCTGCAAGAAAGTGAATAACTGTATTTCCTTTTCTCTTCCTTTAAACTAAAAGTATTCATTATGCAAAGCGGCTCCTTGTCACAGTGTTACAGTAATGATGACTGACACATCAAAAGATACAGAACATTTTAATGCTGTAGCTTATCATGGTCAAACTAATTTCAGCGAAGAAATTTTGTCAAAGAATTTATTTTACTGTATTTACTGTTGGGTAGTTCAATCTGAGTTACTGTGGAGTAAAAAGTGTAAAGTTTGTCCCTGAAATGAAGAAGAAGTATGAAGCAGAACATAGAAATACTCAAGTAAAACACAAAACCTCACTTTAAGCTGAATTTAAGTACAATACTTGGGTAAATGTACATGTAAATGAACAGAATAGACTCACCTGTACAAGCTGCAGGAGATACCTGAGCACATCATCATCCTCCAGAGTCTCCAGCTTCCTGACAGCCATGGAGCGAACCTGAGCATCAGAGTAGTGACAGTCCAGCAGCTGCATGGCCAGACCGACATCCAGACCACTGAACGGGAACAACAGGACCGCCAGAGATGAAACAGCGAGTCCACTGAGGACACGTACGTACATACAGTGACAGTGTGAAAACCCTTTTACCTGCTGTCCCAGGCACTGCTGCGCTCCAACAGACGATGTGTTGCCAAAACATCTTCCTGTTTCCCCCACCTGACTGAGCCCAGCAGCTTTGGGTAAGCCCTGAGGACAGGTAGATATTATTGAGCAATAAGAGGAAAAGACAATAATCATATAACATTTGTACTCCATTTTCTTGGGATTACAATAAAACAAGTACCTGGGGTCGCGCATACACTCTTGTCTGAAGTGCCAGAGCAGCTCTTTGTCCTCAGGACTGAGTGGATGCAGGGGGTCGGTCGCCACGATAGCCCCAAACTGTTTCTTCAGATGGTTTGGCATCTCTCTCTGACCCCGCTCCCCTGCCTCGGCTTCCTCACCCCCAGCCACCGCGTCCCGGCTCACGTCCCGGCTCTTGGGCAGCACCACGGGGTAACAGTACTTGTCCAGTAAAATGGCAATGGCCATGGAGGAGGCCTTGTCTGGGTTGGTTGCCGAGGTGAGCTTGTCTGCGTTGATGCTGCTGCTGCTTTCCTCACTCTTCTCTGGCATTTTCCACATGTGGAGGATGAACTCGCCCTGGCGGAGCAGAGAGCGGTGGTCGATCAGCAGCAGGTTGACGTAGTACAGGAGACGACTCTTGGTCTTTCCTGAGACGAGGACGAACAGACAGAGATAAGCCTCATTCCGTAAACTGTCAACATGATGCTGCTACCTGTGAGAAGACCTTACCATCATGGCTGCCCCCTCCTCCCGTATTGTCCTGGTAGGAGCTTCCCTTGGAGTTTGGTGTCAGAGGTTGCTTCCCACAAACCACCTGTATTGTATGACAGAGCACAGATTCATTCATCGATCTCCCTGACAGAAACGTGTTTCCTTGTTCCTTGTTTCCTTCCTCTTCTAATCTTTACAACAGCTTTGGATGAAATGTCTGTTTACCTGGAGGTTGAGGCGCGCCCCCTTCGGCAGGTCCTTGATCTTAATGTTGAACTCCAACCAGCAGTTCCACAGCACTTCCTCGTTGAAGGTTTTGGAGGTCGTCCTCTCCTACAAGAATAAATTCAGTGTTAAACTCTGTTGTCCCTGACGTCCAGACATTGCTCTTTAAAAAAAACCACTTCATGAAATTGTTGGTTATAAAACCAACATAGAGCTAAGACAGTCGTGGTTCTCAGATATGATTTGCTTAATCTTGTTTTTAGATTTTCATAGAATCAAACCCCTGCTTAACCCTACAATTTATGCTCATTTATGGCATTTTTCAGCAATATCCAGCTCTGGAACTCTCTGCCCAAAGATCTGAAACTTGCATCTTTTCAATCACTTCCAAAAAACTGCTTGCACATTGTTTTATTTCCAACATGTCTTACTTATGTTATTGTTTTTATGTTATATATTACTGGTATTTGAATCCACTTTATTCCATTTTGATCTAAAGCACATTGTAACTTTGTGTTGTGCTTATAAAAGCTTTTTCTTGCAGTTTATTATTCTGTAATTTCCTTTTTTATATGGTTGTTTACATTGTCAGTGGTGCAGTCCACCTGCAAGATTCAAATTACCTTCACACATGAAAGATATGATATCACAGCATGTGACATGTAATCCAGTGTTACTGTTTTTAATTTATCACACTGATATCGGCCTCACCTTTTACTTATCTCTCCTGCAGCTGTATCACAGCTGTATTTCCTACTGCTGCTAGTTCACATTAAGAGCGCTCAACTGGAGAAACACTGGGTTGTTTTTATGGTGAAGTAGTCAAAGGAAACACATTGTACTGTATTTGTCATGCTTAACAACAAGCTTAACAATTTTAGCAGCCCCTAAATCAACGTATATCACAGCCACCATGCTTATAATCTTTTGCATGCTCGTAAGTTTAATCAACATCCTCGTATGTTTTCCTGACCTGGGCTAAAAGCTGCTGGCCGTGGAAGATGCTGGCCTCTATGAAGACAATGAACTCTGGGATTTTGGGCAGGGATGGGATGTCGATACCCAGCACCTTCACTCTGAACTTCCTGTTACAGTCCCACATGGAGATGGTGAACACTCGTTCATGGTCTTTCTCGTCGATGGTCAACTGCTCATGGGTACCTGATGAGGAAATGTTAGGAGAATAAGTTAGGAAGTTGGCCACTAAAACTGAATAGATGTATCAGATATAAATAACAGTCTATCTGCCTCAGTTCAAGTTGTTACCTGCTACTCCGGTGCAGTCATCCACTTGGGCCCAGTCCTCCCTCTGGACCAGATCCTGATCGGGATCAGGCGGCATCTCCAGAACCAGGTGGATCTCTTCGCCATTTTTCAGACACTGACGGATCCAGTTGAAGTTCTGCAGTGGTTTATCCCCGTACAGGTACTCCTCCCTGTGTGAACAGATACTGAAACGGTTACTTTCAAAATTTAAAACACAAAATAATCATGCTTATCTGCTATAACATAATCTAATCAATTACTCTTTCACTTTCAATGCAAACTTGATTATATTGGCTACATGTTTAAGTAGCTCAGGTGACGTACCTGCCACACACACGCAGCACATAGTCCGCCTCACACATGTTTTCAGGGATGCCCAGCAACAGTCTTTTATTTGCTGTCTTGGCGAAAAAACTTGCCAGCACCTAAACAAGAAGGAAAATAGTCTGACAACAGTAGAAAAAAAAAAAAACAGCGCAGTAATAGAGCAGAAAGTGGTAAACACATAAGTAGTCCTTCACCACATTTGTCTACCTGTGCCGGTGTGTCGTCGATGGAGACCTTGATGGTCTGGCTGGCCGTGGTGATGTGGATCACCACCAGGATGTGACTGTTACTGACCTGAGAGGTGGAACAAACCAACGGTGCAGAATTAAAATCGAGGAAAAGACTGAATAAAGAAGCAATCATTCAATAAGTACCTGAATTATTGAAGTTTGTGTCACGGAGGGAAATGTGTTTTCCAAATAGATAATTAAATGGATACAGATACATATTCCAGCTTTGTATTCATTTCAGACAATCCTGCAAATTAATTCTACACAGAGACAAAGAGTCTGTGCCATGACTGAAAACATTTGGGAACATCTGCTCTATATGCAACAGGTAATGCATGAATTGGTCATACATATAAAACAATCATGCACATGTACCTTGCTCAGCAGGTGCTCAGGCAGCAGCTTGCGGGTCACCCATGGGTCCATGGAGTAGAGTTTAGGGTCACGGTCAGACAGCTCGATGCGTCGCGGCGTCAGCAGCTTCCTGCGGGTGAACTCCAGCTCATCGTCGTGCACATTGCTGACATCCGTCACATCATAGCCAATCAGGTAGTTCAGGTAGCGCTGATACTGCAGGGACTCGTCCGAGGGCTGGGGGCGGGGCACCAGCTGGATCCGCCCCACGTCCTTCTTCAGGGCTTTTAAGACAACAACAGACATGTTCACAGTAACTCAGTTCCTGACCCTCATCAGGAAGTAAAAACACTTGTGATTGGTCGGTACCTCTCCAGTAGCGAATGCAGTCGAGCGTCTGGAAGACCTGGTGCTTGTCGTAGATCTCACACACGTTGCCTTTCTTCTGGTAGAGCAGGATGCAGTGGTCAGGGGAAAACCGCTGGTAGAACTCAGGGCAGAGGTTTGAAGTCACCGCCTTCAGCCACACCTGAGCTTTCACCTGGGAGTCAAGAAATATGCACGTCAACTAATGAAACTAGATCAATGTAAAGAATGTTTAAAGCCACCATGACCGCCACTGTCACATCCATAATCATCAGTAGTAAATTAGGCGACCTGTTCTACGGTCCAGTTTCCAGCGACCTCCAGCAGCAGACTGTCAGGGCCGCTTCCGCCCCGTGCCACAGTGGGCAGCACGAACTCCACAGTTATCTGATCCATGGACGTGCCAGAGGACGACGTGATGGCTTTCTTTCTCCTCCTCCTCCGGGTGTCTTCTCTCAGGACTTTAGGCTCTTCGTCGCTCACCTGGATCTGCTGCCCATCCATCGCCTAGCTTGAGGGTGAGGACAGACACAAACAGAGAAACGAAAGGAGATACTCTTATGCTGTTTATCATTAATCTGTGATGCTGTATTTCATGTACCTCTACAGGGCAGATTAAGTAGAGAAGAGTAAAGAAAATCAGCCAGAAATGTAATGTTGTAATACAAGCCCCATATCTATCAGAAAACACTGATCTATGACCTCTAACCTTCTGGGCCAACATAAATAAACTCTATTCATTTTATTATTAGCACTTCCAGTCCAGAGAAATTTGCATTTCATCTTGTTTCTGCGGTCCAATATACCACTAGGCTGTAAGTAAGGGCTGATTTCATTATTGATAAACAGGCTGATGTTCTCTATTAATCAATTAATTTTTAAATCATACCCATCATAATTTCCCTGTGTCCACTGTGTTGTTTTGTCTGGACAACAGCTCAAATCCCAAATATATTCAGTTTACAGAAAAGAAAAGAAAAGAAAAGAAAAGAAAAGAAAAGAAAAGAAAAGAAAAGAAAAGAAAAGAACAGCAGCAAACCCTCACATACTGAGAAACTGAAACCAGACAATGACATTTTTGCTTTAAAATGACACATACAATTATGAAAATACTTGATCAATTCACAGTCAGTGGACTATTCAATGAATCCACTGATATATGGATATTGTGTCAGCTAGAAACTGCAGTTAGCAGATGGCTAATTTTGAAACTGTGAGCAACAGTGTCAAAATTAAGATATGGATTGTGATAGTAGCTATGCTTAGCTCTAGTTTTACTGTAAGCATTAAGTAACAACTGAAACTACACTGCTTTCTATAAAGTTCATATTAAAGCCCAGTGGAGTTTTGTCAGACATGTTAGACATTAAAATACAATATGAAGATTGAGTTAAAATGTGATCTAAGACTGTCATGTTGCATATTGCTCTTTTTTGTCGTTGTCTGCCTTCTAAAACAATAATAACGTAAAATATATCATTTATGCCAATGACATCCATATTAAAGGTGTTATAACACAGTCATTGTCTTCATTGTCTGAAGTGTCGTAAATCACAGGATTAATGGAGTTTATGCTTCTTTCACACTAACAGAGGAAGTTTTGAAAAGCAGGAAGCCAAACTCGACACAGCATGGATGTTACTAAAACCACACAGACTCTCACAATCCGTTGTTCAGACGACAGTGTTATAAACAATTCTGAGTAAATATCTGCTGTTAAAACTGTTCGTAACCACGCCGAGAGGAATAAATACAACTTTTAAATTCACCCACAGCGGAACTTGGTCGGTCTGTGGTGGATGTAACGGTACAGCTGCCATAATAATCGAAAGGAGAGGCGTCAGTTTAGTAAAACATAAAAGTCTTTTTTATGACTCACCAATGAACGCAGACGCAGAAGGCAACGAAACCCGGAGCTGTGGACGAAAGTTTCGGCATTTATGCTACATGAAGAGACCAACGACCGGAGAAAACTGTGTCTAAATTTGTGAGCTTGGGTTTGTGAGCTGGATGAAGAAAATGCTGCGCTTCTTGTCAGGAAGGTTGTCAAACGCACCGGCTAACTTTATCTAGTCAGAACAAGAACAAGACTTCCGGTTTCTCTTCAAAGTAAAACACTAAACCGGTGCGAAGAACAAATGTAGACCTGAACCTGAACCCAAAATACTGTATGTATGTAAGACTGGTTTATTAAAGAATTAAATATTTATCTTCCAAAAAACTGAATTAAGCTTACTAACAGCCTTGGTGATATACTACTACTACTACTACTACTACAACTAATTATACTAATAATTATTATTGTTATTGTTATTGTTATTACTATCATCATCATAATAATAATAATATCAATTACGAAAGTGTAGTTGTATTCTCTGACCACTAGAGAAAAAATAACATGATAATGCATACAATCTTTAATTTCTGCTAATTTAATTAAATTGCTTCAGTTTAGGTTTTGTTTATTGTTATTTATTTTAAATATATACATTTTTATGAATAAACAGATATAGATATTTTATTGGTTTATTTTGAAAGTACTGACCGTTGTGATAATGTCTAATGTCGTAGTGTTGCAGCTCCTCACTGTGGCCACTGGAGGGCAGTGAACCCAACCTCCCCTCTGTGTTCTTTCACAGGTTTCTGTGCCATTTAAATGTAGACCTATAAGATTACAGACTGGTTCAGCTGCTTCAGTGAGTCCACAGAGACATGTACTTTTATCATAATTTCACTGGAAAGACCTGAATATGCTGCTCTCACTCGCTTAGTTATAAGAAGCAGTGAAACCTCTATAATTACTCTGAAGAATGTACTTAAGGATATGAAGGATTTTATACAATGATTATGAATGGTTCTGAAACAGAGATAGACAGATGATTATTTGGCTGAAACTACCTGTTGCACTTGTTAGTTACACTGGGCACATTACAACTTAGCTGAAGGCTATTTGTCTGTTGCTGCAAAGGGCACCAACATATTTTTCCTTGTTTTAAGTCTGTTTCATCACTATATGTCAACACTTGCAGCATTACATGCACCACACGCTCTCAGTCTTCGAGTTTCAATGCTCAGATGTATGTATTTGAGTTCTTTAAATATGATTTAAAGTTGATTAAGTAAATTAAATGATCTTGCCACATTGTTAAATATGGGGGTAATATATTTCTTCCTATCTTGCAGTATCACAGGCTTATTCTGGTTATTCCTAAAAAAGTAAATGAGCTGAATAAACGGCACATTAATTGTTTTGTAATTGTCACTTGCGCTTTCATCACTTTAACCCACCCAGAGTTTTATTGTTGTGGTCATATAATGAAGAAAACAAGCCTGCACTAAATGACCAATGAGAGCGAGAGAAGCTGTGGATTGACATCATATCTGACCAATAGGATCGCTGGGGAAATTATGTTTATACCTGCCCCCTTTCCCGTACAAGGCGACTGTTTTGGTGAGTTGAGGAAAGTTCATTGAAATCATTTATGGGTTTTAAAGCGTTAAATTTGATAAGTGCTTACACAAGTTGAATGATTTTTCCTCGAACTTGTCATACGAGTAAAAATGTGGAGCTGACAACGTTTGTTTTTTGTCTTAAATACAGTTTCTCTCTTCGCCCCGTAAAGCTTCATTGTTGACGTTAGCTGGTTGTTTTGTTGTAACTGCCTTTGCGTAACAAGATGGCTCGTCCATTTTAACGTATAGAATCATATTTTCATAGTCTGAACCCCATTAACGTCGTTCATTTGTCCGTTAAAACACAGGCGATAGAGCTTGTACTAGTTTTCGTCGACGTAACTTCAGTATTTCAACGGCACTTTTTGCTGCGTGACAACAAATAACACAGTTTCGTCTTTAGTTTAACAAAGTGTAAAGTCGTTGAGACTTGTAGTGTTTAATGTCAGTGGGTAATGTCACGACTCTCAGTTCATCCTGGATGGTTAACTTGGTGCTTTTTACTAATTTTCAACCACTTATTTTCAAATGTATTATCGCTGCCCTTCTCTGTATTGAATGAATGGGCTTCTTATGCGCATGCGTGCAGGATCTCAAAGTTTATAAACAAGAGGGAGTCACATGACGAGGACATTGTGAAATAGATAAGACTGCAACATGTTATCGTGTTTACATGTTGCAAACCGACTTTTTCATGGTGTTGATTAAAATTACATCAATATCATTACATTAAGTAATGAACATGTAAGTAATGGATATGAGAATATACTGGAGCTTTGAGAATGTGTCTAAACTTAGGTGCGTTTTTTAGGTAATGGCAGCCAGCCCAGTTACCCTATGTCACCCTGTCTCTCTCGATGTCACCCCAACCATATACAGCTCAGTGAAGGATTGTGTTTCTCTCTCCGTCTCTGTGTGTGTGTGCGTGTGTGTGTGTGTGTGTGTGTGTGTGTGCGCGTGTTCGCGCAGATGGTGGGTGATATATCCATGGGGGTTTTGGATTATGACAATAATGTGTAGATTAAAGTATCTCTAGGTCATAAAGTTCAAATTAGTCCATTTACATAAAAAAAAAACTACTACACAAAATAAGTATATAACTATAGTGTATAATTTAACTCTTCATATTTCAGTGACTGTGGACATCATGGTGTGGGAGGTGGTGACCCCAGTTGTGCTGTCCAGCGACCCCAAAAATCACAAGGTCCAGGAGCCCGAGCCTGAGGCAGAACACACAGGTAATGCCCCTATACTGCATCATTACTGATAGAAATCTTTTAATTGGGCACTTCAGTGGTTTAGAATTGCACTTTCATACAGTTTGGAGACTCACAAGAGAATGATTTAAAAAAAAAAAAAAAAAAGAACAGTTAAAATCAAAGCAGCAGAAGATGAGATATTCAGGCTAATCACTAGTATGAAGCAAGATTAAAAAAAACTGGATCCACACTACTCTTTTGCGTTTTGTGATAGACCCTCGCTACCTCATCAACATCTGTGTCCTTAAAACTCTTCACCTCCAGTTTGTAATGCAGGCTTTCCATCACAAATGTCGGGTTTCTAAGCCCAGGCTGTAATAACCCTCATATGACATAAAGAGGGTTATTTTCTTCAAACTTTGGAAGCTGCTCCAAAGCTACAGATATACAGCTGAGTGAAACTGCTGGAGTTTCCCTTTAACTACAAACCAACTGCCAGACTAATCTTTGAAAATTCAAAAACTGTTGTAATTATTCTTATTTATTAATAAGTAATATTATGTTGAGGGTTATTAATAATGATAATAATGATAGATTGGGAATAGATCAGGAAAACACAACATATACTAATTTTATTTGACTTGTGTTGAGTGTTATATTTAAGTGTTTGTAATGCTTTACTTTTTATTGATATAATATGAATATATTGCTTTTCTTGTCAGTAAATTTAAATTTAAATAAAATTTAAAATCTAAATGTAATTCAACAACAAATTCAACCTGTAAAAGTCTCCATTAGTCAAGTGTGATTCCTGCACTGTGACCTCCTGTTTGTCTGCTCTCACCTTCAGGAGTGATTATGGATACAGATGGAGACCAATCACATGACCTGCTCCACTGTGAGGAACACTTCTCCTCCTCACCTGTCTACCCCACCAGTGACAGTTTCATGGAATATGGTAAATAAGACACTAGCATACACCCGGTTTATAACACAGCTGATGGACACAGTGCATGTGGTGTTTGTTTTTCTCAGACAAAACTTTTCTCCTGCTGTTTGTTTTCTCCGGCCAGACGACCTGCCAGATCTAGAGGAGGTTCAGGAGGAGGCAGAGCCAACAGCACCACCCGTTTACCAGGTGGAGATGGGTGTGTCACACCAGGAGCGACATGCACATTCAGAAGCACGTAGCCCACAGCCTCCTGACACACACTGGCTGACGCAGCTGGCTCACATCGCCACTGGGCCCCAGAGCCCACTGTTACAGGACTGTCCTCACAGCAGGCAGGTGCACTTTGTCTCTCCATGCGCTAAAACATGAGTCTTATGGATGAAAGGCATGAATATTATATCACATCCTAAAACTCACTTTTATTGGAGAGACTTTTCTTAACTTTTATCTATTTTTAGACAGGTTTTTTTTATCATTATTATTATTATTATTTACGTCTAAAAATTTCTGGAAGTCTTTATTATTTTTGACATTTTTATTATTTATTTTGTTTATTATTTGTTTTACTTTTTAAGCACTTTGTGACCATTTACAAAAATGCTATATAAATAAAGTTTTGACAGTATGTATCATTGTAATGTGTCTTAAAGGCCTTAAAGAACAAAAGTAGCTGTGGCCAGGATTTAAGAAAACTAAGGGCAAGAGTCCAAACAAAGTCCCACTGCAGCCCCAGCCCCCTCCAAAAAATCCCTTTAGTTTACTCAGAGTTTGGCTTTGACAGTTAAATTGTGGAATGTAGACTTTTTCATAGGTCACTGAAACCAACAAATTCCCAGAGACAATACTGAAGAGATGAAGTTAAAAACAGCAACAACAAGAGTATTAAGGCGTTTTAAGATATAAACTAAAAGCTTAACTAAATAAACTTCTGCTAAATCTGCCATATTGCACCAGCTGTGTAAGTTACCTTATGTATTCTGTGTCATTCTCAGCTCCTCTGTGGTCTGCATCTCCAGCAACAGCAGTGATCTACATTCCTATGCCCGGCCTCCTCCTCCTCTCCCCAGCAGCAGCAGCCTGTCGCCCCCCAGAGGTCACAGCAGGGAGCGTCGACGCAGCAGGGTAGAGCTATCGTTTACCTGCTTCCTTTTCTTTGTCTCATCGCCACTCGCTGTCATTAATGCAAACACAACATCTCAAGAATAATCTGCTGTTTATAAGTGAACACTGACAATGTGTTAGTTTATTAGAGTTTGAAACACTTAGTGGCTCACAGTGTCCTGATCATGCTTCTCCTCATTCCCACAGACGAGCAGTGAATGTGGCTCCGCAGTGTCAACCAGATCCTCCCTCTCTGATGATGAAGACATGGGCTGGAGCTTCTCCTGGCCAGCTACCGCCTGGCACTGTTTTCTTAAAGGTAGACACACACAAGAAATTGAATTTAAAAAAATAAAGAACCTCTCTGTTATGTTTTCTGTCATCCGTGTTTGTCGTTTATGTGATGGAAGCTGCTCTCCTCTGTCGTCAGGCACTCATCTGCGTTTCCACAGCGGCTGTAATGTGGAGTGGCAGGACGCTGAGGAGTTGGAGTCTGCTGAGGAAGACTCTTGTGATGAGGACCAGTCCAGATCTCTGAAGGTATAATTATCTAGAATTATATATAATTATTATAAGTAGCTTGTGGCTACACGTAGACTGCCAGGCCTTCGAGTTCTTCTTTCCAATGCTCTTTTCTCTTTCAGGTTATTCTGTGTTAATGTGTTTATATTTGTAACATTAGCATCACCAGCATTCTGTGTCATTTAAGTAGAAGAAAAAATAGCAATTTGGGTCATTACAATCAGAGATGAACAGAAAAGAAGACAAAATATTTATCGTATAAAAACGCTGCTCTCTCTTTGACAGAGTTATGGCTCTGAGGGCCTGCAGCTGGTGGAGCACTCAGAGGTCGTGTTGTCTGGTCAGGCCGTCCTGCAGCTGACCTTTGACCCCGGTGCATTTGGACACACCCGCATGACTGCCAGGTGCCAACTTGACCACCCCTTCTATGTGAAACACAAAGGTGGGAGCGATGACGAGACAACACTGACACTGGTTAAACCAGCCGTGACTTCTTTACACATTTGTCTGTCCTTCTTCCTATCAGGGTGGTCATCCTTCTACCCAAGCTTGACTGTGGTGCATTATGGGATACCATGCTATGAAGTGGAGGTGGGAGATGTGTGCCTGCCTCCAGGACACAGAGATGCCAAACACACAGATGACTCACTGGTCTTTGACGCCTTTAGGAGGTAGAAGAGACACTTACAGTGGAATTCTCCACTAACAGTAAACAAAGAACCACATAGATTTATAACTGAAGATGAATCAGTGTTAAATGGTGGATGCTGTTCAAAACCTGAAGAGGCAAGGAGGCCGATCACGTGATTGATTATTGTGTGTGTCTCTTTCTCAGTCATGACTTCACTCCTCTGGACTCCTCTGCGGTGTACGTGTTGAGCAGTATGGCCAGACGGCGGCGCGCCTCCCAGTCCAGTGGGGGAGCTGCTTCTCCAGACAGAGACATGTGTCAAAGTAGAGGTACTGTGCTTCAAATCTCCCGACTTTGAGTTAACCCTCTGTGTGGATAAGCAGAAACAGTAAGAACAAGAACTGAGGATGTTTTAAAATACCTCCAGCCTCATGTGAATTTGTTTAAAACCCACAGATGTCCACAGTCCCCGCCACTCCCGCTCTCCTCATCCAAAGCCAACCAAGAGCCAGCACGCCGGTGCACAGGGAGGTAGTAACGCCGCGCCCACGAGGTGCAAGCGGCCAATGAACGCCTTCATGCTCTTTGCCAAGAAGTTCAGGGTGGAGTACACACAGATGTACCCAGGCAAGGACAATAGGTAGGTGTGCTCTGCGGTGTGTATTATGAAGCCATACAGTGTATCTGTGTTTGTTAAATGGTAACGTGTGTGTGCGTGTGTGTCATAGAGCGATCAGCGTCCTCCTTGGTGAGCATTGGAAGAAAATGCGAAGTGAGGAGCGCCGGGCGTTCACCCTACAGGCCAAAGCCCTCGCAGATGAACAGAAAAGACTCAACCCAGACTGCTGGAAACGCAAACGCACCAACTCTGTAAGGACACACACACACACGCGCACGCACACACGCACGCACGCACGCACACACACACACACACACACACACACACA
This sequence comes from Seriola dumerili, assembly GCF_002260705.1. Taxonomy (NCBI): domain Eukaryota; kingdom Metazoa; phylum Chordata; class Actinopteri; order Carangiformes; family Carangidae; genus Seriola; species Seriola dumerili. The sequence continues at coordinate 15,954,414 of NW_019174393.1, forward strand.
CACACACACACACACACACACACACACACACACACACACACACACACACACACACGCACGCACACACGCACACACACACACACTGCTTAACCCAGTGCTTTGTACTGCTATCTAATGCCTCCTCTTTGCCCAACAGGGTTGTCAGGGAAATTAAGGCTACAGAGAAGAAAAGAGGACAAATGACAGAGCCTGTAGGAGACACACTCACTCACTCACTCACACACACACTCACTCACTCACACACACACACACTCTCTCTCACACACTCACTCACTCACACACACACACACTCTCTCTCACACACACACACACACACACACACACACACATTCAGAAGTGACAAAGAGAGCTATGTGTAACCTAATACTTTGCTTCAATATTATATTTTGTTAACAACAGACTTGCCTTGATCTCCCAAGCTGAGGATTTAATTCAAATTCTCACAAACCTTGTCACGGAAAAAAATGAGCAGCAGTGTCTGCTTCTCTCAGAAAATGTCACTTCCTTCTCTCTTGCTTTGAAAAGATTCTGATTTTAAGAGGAATAAATCATTATATGTTTATGGTAATTATAACAAGGTATGAAATGCTGTGGAGCGCCACAGCGCCTCCCTCTAGAGAGGACGCAATTCCAAACAAAACTTAAACGCAGATCAAGTCCCACAAATTCTTTTACAGAACTGTGACAGTAAAAGGAAAAAAAAACAGAGAGTCTGATCACTTTCAGTCTCTCACCATATGCTTGAAACAGGTGGAGGATTTGGTGCTGTAGCATTTTAGGTAGAGAATGTAGCTATTTTCCCAAAAATTATATTTTATATATAAAGAAATATTCAAAGTATTTTCTTGCCTGTATTACTTGTATTTGCACTCACATGACAACATATTAACTTTGCTTTCATGTAATTCATCATGTACAATTTATAATAGTTATTAAACAAATGTACACCGTAAATTCTCAAATAGGAGCCCAGGTTTTCATTTACCTCAACATAAGAAACAATCAGGCCATTTACAGTAGGTTATGTCCAGTTTTGATAATTATTTTATTTTATATTTTAACATCTGATCAGTGTTTGGTTTTTAAAGCACTGTGGGAGGCAGGTGCGTAGTAACGGGATGTGGGATCCAATGTGGTATTTAAAAAAAATCCTGCACACTGTCTGACTTGCAGCAAACAACTTTATTGCAGCGTTTCGGTCTTGGACCTCTTTTTCCTTGATGAGACCGAACGTCGCAATAAAGTTGTTTGCTGCAAGTCAGACAGTGTGTAGGATTTTTTTTGAATACAAGTGTTTTTAACATGAAAACATTTCTTCGGAATCACTTTACGTCCCTAGAAGGCTTTTATTTTGAAAAAGGAGTTAGTTTTGACAGTTGTTCAAGAAAGCACAGGCAGACCACATTGTACTGGTGGAGTGACTGCTGTGGAAATGCTGATTACGCTAAATTTAGCCGTTATAGTCGAGGCAACAATAAGAGCATTTCCCCCTTCTGCCCTCAGACTTAACTTGTAGGGGCTTTTTTTTGAGAATTTACGGTAATTAACAAGTATTGTCACAAAGGCTATGAATTCACTTTACAGTAAACTGCCATTATAGCGCAGGCAGCAGGATAACCTAAGGACATGATTTTGATTTGTCAGCCATCATTTACCCTGCTGAAGTGTCTTTTAGCAGGACACTGACCCTCAGCGGCTGCAGGGCAAATGAAAAGATTCTCCATAACATGTTACAGCTTTTGATTTGAACATCTTTGTGTGCCAATGATAACATTTTTAGATGTGTTCTAGCCAAGTGTCTTTGTGTATAATCAAAGAAACATAAATACAGGTGGGGTGAGGGGTGATGAGGTTCATGTTAATCAAAAGCTTTATTTAAAAAAAAAAAAGAAAAAAAGTCTTCCACTTACCCACAAGGTAAGAACCACAGTTAAACTAACTTTTTTCTGGGTAAAAAAAAAAAAAAAACACCAATGAGTTTACTCGGTCAAAAATAGGAAAAGATCATAAAACCAGTTGTATGAGGCAAATCTAAATGTTTTCAGACAGATGGGAAGAAACAGATGTACGGTGGCCCTGAGAGCTCAACACACAACGACTTAAGAAAACACATGCAAACAGACAAAACACAAACAAATTCAGGAACTATCTTCATCAATCTGACAACACGTGCTGCGAATACTCACAACACGACCAAATACACAAACACGCTGCGTGTAGCACAGTCGCCAACAGAGGAGTTTCCAGGGGACACAAAGAAGTGATGAACCTGTCTGGGACGCACTTGCATGGATGTATTATAATACCATGCACACTAGTTCAGTGCTTTTAACTTCAAAAGTATTGAACAACAAGAGCATCCAAGCTGGGTTCATCACTTCTTTGTGTCCCCTGGAAACACTTCTGTTGTCGTCTGTGCTACACGCAGCGTGTTTGTGTATTTGGTCGTGTTGTGAGTATTCGCAGCACGTGTTGTCAGATTGATGAAGATAGTTCCTGAATTTGTTTGTGTTTTGTCTGCATGCGTTTTTTCCAGTTGCAGCGTGTTGAGTTCTCTGGGCCACGGTACAGATGAGATAAAATTCAACCTAACGCCGAGCTGATGTGGTCACTGATTAACAGCTACTCTGAACATGTGGTGGAAGTTGTTGCTATAAAAGTGGGCTGCGTATCAAGATGATCAGCAATCAGAAAAAAAGCATCAATGGTTTCTGTTAATCAGAATGTTTTGGATTTTTTTTTTTTTTTTTGGATCAGAAATACAAGATTGTTTTTCTCATCTCTTTGAATGCGTTTACGTCAACCATGGAATCAGCATTTCACTCTCTAATCCGTCACAGCTTTGGTTTGAAAGATGGAGGAAAGTGATGCTTATTAAGCCCTGAGATGTTTAGACTTCTTCTTTTAGACTGTTGTACATTAAGAGCCCTCAGATATGATGATTATACAATGAGACAGCCGCGGACCCTCGAGCACTTGTTGGGAATTGGTCATTGGGGTCAGACCCAGTCCTTCAGCTTCAGGGCTGATTTCTAACCAGCTACGGTGTTTGAGACACAGACACCGTCTGTTAGCACTGGGATGAGCCAACAGATCTGCTAATTCATTTAATATTATTCTTGAAAAGTAAAACCCAGCATGATGGTGCACAAAAAGTTAATGAAAAAAAAATTCCCGTCTTAAAACATGTGCCTCTGTAAAGTGATATTACCTCAGATAGTGAGTAAACACCCGCAAACCCAGATGTGTGAGGCTTAAAGGACAATATGTGATTGGATGAAAGTAGTTGTATTGACCTTCAGAGTTGTGTCCATGCAGCGTGTGGAGGCAGGAGTCTGCTTCAGGTTTAAGTGTCTGAAAAAATGACATTTTTACAGAAATTGTGAAAAAAGAAAAAAAAAAAAGTGTGAAGTATTTCCAGGCTGGGCACTCATACTCTCACTGCATAGCGAGGTTTATTCTTAATGCACTATATACACTTTATCTTATGTGACTGCTACAGTATGTGTAATGACAAATATTAATATGATTATATAGAAATATATATTTTTGGTTTTGACTTCATCTTTGTTAACCTTTCATGGTTGTGCATTGATTATTTGACTTTTGTTTGTCTTTACTATCATGTCATGTACAGGTCCATCAGGGGAGACAATGCAATATTATATTGTATTATAGTATAAATAAAAGCATGATGAATCTATAATCCTTTTTGTCCTGTGTCTTCACATGTTTTAGACTGTTGAAGGAAATTAAAGGTATTTTCCTCTTCTCCTGTGTTTTATTTGAAGAGTTGATCCATAAGAAGATATATTTGTGGTTTTAAGAACCAAAAAACATCTCAATGTAGTTTTACATCTCTCTCAGGCTTCTCTCTGGAGCTCTAGTAACAACAGGCCAATCAGAAGAGAGGAGGTTTTGAGCCTCTCTTCTGATTGGCTGACTGTTTTCTGATTTATGGAATAAAATATGGTTTTAAGGCTCAGTTTCTGAATACAGGCTGTGTGCATTTCTCTGTGGACTGAACGCTTTGATACTTTCACAGTATTAACATAGAAATAGACCTGCTTTCTAATCAAACAACACATGGACATCTACCTTTAGACTATATGGGACCTCTAAGGGATAAGTTTGGTTTTGTTCCCTTCCAGAAAATGAGACAAGGTTTGAATCAAATCTTTAATTTTGTTGCTATATACATACTGCACCAGTTTACATCTGGAGATAAAGGTGTAGACATTATGCTGCTACTTAATCATGAAGATAAAAAGAGAAACATTCCATTAAAACTATAAACATGATCAATATTTCCAGGCTAAAATTATCAAATAGAATCCACACAGTTATATATGTGTAAATGACTAGAAAATCACCTCTTATAGTAAAATAGAAAATATATAGAGGTACAATATAAACATACAGTAATTTGGCCTTATGATGTATTCAGGGATATTTACACAGAAAGAGTTGAGACAGATTACACACAGATCTGCAGCTGCCTTCATGATTCTGCTTCCCAAGACAACTGTGTACAGTGGGGACACAGATTCAAGCTGCAGCGCTGCTGGAAAGTGATTCAGACGTTGATTGATTTAGTCTGACGCAGTGGAAACATTTGGACCCCCTCAAAAATGAAAACAGTCATAGCAAGTGGCACAGGGATGCAGAGGAAACTGCAGCTCTCAGCTCCTGAATTTCATTTTCAGTCTGAGCCACTGAGGTTTATCAGAGCTGAAAATCTCCATTAATATCACTTTGTTCAGCCGTTTGTTTCTTTCCACTCCTTCCTCTCTTTAACTCACTCACAGCTGCTGTGATGATTTCCCTCTGGTTTGATTTTTCTGCTACAAGATATTTTCTGTCTACTTTGAAAACATCAGAACCCATCATCAACTTACATCGATTCAAACCTACAGGAACGTCTGATTTTTAGGTGAAATATCACTTTAAATTCCAGGTTGCATTTTAAACAGAACATCTGAGTCTGCTGACATTTCTCCATCTCCTCTCTGACCTTTACAAACGAGACCAATGAGCGCAAACGAGACGACGAGATGCCCTTTAAGAAAATAGATAAAAATCACACGTCATTATTTTGGCATATTAGTCACACAGTTGTTGTATCAAAACAGATTCAAAGTACAATAACATGTATTACAAAAGGCACAGGGCACCAGAGACCATGGAGCCAGTGGCAACGAGACAAAGACAACGAGCAGTAAACACCAGCAGTCACTTTACTGTCACTAGTGAGGCCTCAGAGATCTGGGTTATTAAAACATTATTCTAAAGACGGGTCTGCGGCAGCTGGTTCATGTGCAGTGCATAAAACATCTTACAGGAAAACCGGTTAGTGAAAATGTCTTTTCCTGCATCCTCTGGTTCAAGTGTCATTAGTGTTTATTTATAATTATTTGTATTCTCAAATGTTCTGGCTTTAATTTGCTGTGTTTTTCCTGTTTGGAATTTTTATTCATATTTATTTCGACTCTTTAGAAGAAAGGGAAAAATAAAGGAGAAAAAAATAAACAACAAAGGAAAACAAGACAATGAAAGTGAGAAACTATGAATAAAAGAAATAAATGTTGAAGAAAAGATTCAAATAGAAGTTATTGGAATTAAAAAGAAACATTTCATTAGTTAATGAAACACTGACAATTGACGAAATGAGACAAAATTAGAAATTATATTCTTATTATGTATTTAATCTATATTTACTGAGTTCTGTTCGTTAATGTTTGGCCTCCTCTCAGACACCGTCAAAGCTCTGCTGCTCCAGGCTCCATGCTGACCAGCAAC
>NW_019174393.1:15965212-15969704 GCF_002260705.1 Seriola dumerili
CTGTCCTGCTGGATGATTATCAGATACTGATTTTCATCTCTCAGCAAACATTTTAAAGTTCAAGTGATACTGAGGCTCTGAATCGATATTGTGACATTAACACCGGCTCAAATGATGGTGTAATGTGAAAAACGTCAGACTAACCTGCTGAGGAGTTGTTAGTACTGTTGCTATTTCATTATTGTTGGTGTTATTGTTGCTGAAATTCTAATGTTCAAGTACTAATGCATTGGCCACATGCTTGTAGGCAGACCTCTGCGATTGGTTTCAATCCAAACAATGTTTCATTTTCCCATTTGTATTGTGGAAACTGATGCTGCCTGCCTGCTCTTTATTCAAGATGGCTTCACTGTAACCCTTTAAGACACGTGACCGATAACATGCATGTCAGAGAAGTGAGATCCATTAAGGGAAACGTATTTCGTTTGATTTTTCTACGTTTTAGCCACAAATACGTTTTTAAAGTCACAGTTCAGACAACGGCTGACGACCTGAGCGAGGGGAGCGATGTTGAAGCAGATTACAGCTGTTACCTGGATAAAAAGATGTCTTAGATTCAGACACTGACTTAAACCTGCTAAGCTGCTAACCAGCTGGTCAAAGCTCAGGGTGAGACATGTCGGAGGAGGAGGAGGAGGATCGGCGAGTAAGAGCCAGTATCACACTAGCCGGAGGTAAAGATTGACCGGATGCAACGCTGTCACTAAAACCTTTATTTCTCTCTGAAGCGGATCGAAACATGAAATAAACCTCTGTCTTTTATTGTTAATCACTGCCTTTACACTAATGTTCATCAACATAAAAAAAATAAAAAATCATTAAACATGAAAAAAGTGAACTGAGAATGTTGATAAATGTGCTTGTTCCACCTGCTTCAGAGTCTGAGTGGTTAAGGTTTTAGTGAAGGTCACATTTTCAGGAGGCTGTGGTTCTAGAGGACGGCTTTGGTCTTGATACATTAAAGTTAATTTCAGCTTCTTGCTGTGGGTGACACGAAATTAGAATATAAATGATAAGAAACACAACATAAAAATGTCAGATGTGTAAGATCAGACGAAATGTTCCTGATCTCTGTGGTGTCAGACTGGTAGCACGGTGACCCCCCTACCCGTCCTTTCTCCTTCAGGTTGGTGATCATGACGATAACTCCGACATTCTGCTGCCAGATCATCCTCCAGAAGTCCTCCCTGCCGGCTCTCAGAGGCCCCTGAGCCGCGATGTACGCCCTCGTTCGCTCGTAACCCTGAGGAGGAGGAGACAGCTATTTAGTCCAGAAAACACTCGCATGTGCCGAAATGAGTGAGTACGCACAATTTAACAAACGTGTTCTTACGTCAACGAAGTTAGCGTTGATGTAGTCGCCACATCTCCCATCTCTGTCCAAGCTGCTGGACAGCTTCACTCTGCTGTGGTCGTCTGGGAGAGGAAAACACACAGTCAGCTTCACTGTGGATTTTGTACGGTTACATGTTCATGTTGAACAGAGACCTACAGGCCAGGATGTTGATGTATCTGTTCTTGCTTTTGTTGTCGGGGTGATTGGAGCTGTCGGCGGTGATGCCCATGTCCACTGTGCAAGCTTGCACCTCCTGGAACACAACACAACATACAGTACAGCACAAACAGGAGTTAGACTAATGGCTCAGAGGAAGCTAAAGATGCTAATTAGCACAATGAGCACCTTGGAGCCGCTGGAGTGGACATCAAATGTGGCTGTTTTTCTTCTGCTCAGGTAGGTTTTTGCTATATAATATTACAATATGCTGATGAAGCACTTATGAATGAAGCTGTCATTTGATTTAAGAAAAGGAGCTGTGTATAGAATAAAAAAAAACAAGACTTTTGTGAGAGAAACATGAATAAGCACAAGAAACTGATGCTACGGGATCTCTATGAAAACATCTATGGACTGAAAATATGTAAACTGCCACTTTGAAGGCTCCATGACTGACAAAGACTTAACTCGTGTCTGTGAATAAGATTGAAATATAGCCGGGGGCCTAGAGAAGCAGGAAACAGCAGCTCTACCTCCATTAAAAAGTTTACATTTAATATCACATCTGAAAAACAGATGATGCGGTCTACAAAAGGACAACGAGGAGTCGACACAGGGTCAGATATGGGAGATTTAACTTAACAAAAGTCAAAAAGACAAACATCACCTCTGGGTGGTAGGGGTGATACTGTAGGTGTCTTACCTCATAGGATTCTTTGACAATCTAATGGAGGGTGGTGAGGATGCAGAAAGCACGACGATGGTGGTGGAGGTGGTGAAAGGAGAGTGGGAAAGGGGACAAGATGACAGACAGACAGACAGACAGACAGACAGACAGACAGACAGACAGACAGACAGACAGACAAACAGACAAGGAGTCAGTGCAGGTACAGGAATATGGGGTTCAGATACACACAGAGAGGCGGTGCTGTGTGGGAAATACACTGATTTTCCCACCTGATCTGTGGCCATATTATTCTACAGCGTGATTTTGATTGTGCAAATACCTCTGTAAATAAATCTGTAAGTCAAGGCCACACATGACGCTTCAATTTAGACTTTGTGTTTTGTCCTGAATGAAAATTAAGATTAAGAACAAAATAGGGGAAAACACATGAATACATTGGCAGTTTCCACGGGAGAAGAATACTTCAGTTAATCCTGTCTGTGTGTGTTACTCAAGAGGGTCATGCCAGGATACAGAGGTGACTAATGCCATGCACATGTACCTGTTGGTTGAAACTAACCCATAAACTGTTCTCAAGCAGGTAACCAACATTCAGATATCAACTCTCCACAAGAGACTTTGCTAATAGGCTCGGGTGATATCCAAAAATCTTGATACAGTCCAGCCCAAATATTGAGATACACAATATTATTGTATATTGTGAAATTATAATATAAATGTTTTTTTTTTTAAAGTATGTTTCAGTTGTTTTTTTTTTTAAATAATGCATTATTATATTCAGTCCAGTCCAAATATTTCGATATATAATATTAAATTATTGTATTTTATGTTTCAGGTATAAGTGATGCTGCTGCTAAACAACACTTCTAAGTTTTGTTTGTCACACTGTGAGGTGCAATGTTCAGTAAGCAAAGCAGTGAAATGAGGGTTGGACTCGGCAGCAGGGCAGAACTACAAAAAAAATAAATCAACCTAGAAATACGGCCTCGTGGTCGTCTGCCTCCACCACTCGGAGTTATGGTTAAAAAGTGTTTTGTGACGGTCACACTGACCTTGACCTTTGACCACCAAAATCGAATCAGTTCGTCCTGTGTCCCAGTGGCCTTTTGTGCCAAATGTGAAGGGATTCCCTTTTTAGAGTCCCTGAGATATTGCCGAAACTGTGTTTTGTGAGGTCACTGTGACCTTGACCTTTGACCACAAAAATATAATCTAATATAATTTGAAGAAATTTCCTCAAGGCGATACTGAGATGTATCGTTCAAGAGAATGGGACGGACGGACATACAGACGGACGGACAACCTGAACACACAGGCGCAGAGGGATTAAAAAAAAAAAAAAGGAAATCGCATGACAGGAAATATCGTGATATTCTATATTATTGAATATCGGCCGAAGCCTAATTGCTAACATCTTGTTTCACATTTATTACACGCAGAGATGGAAACTGCAGCCTGAAAGCTACAGTTTTTATTGATTTGTACAGATTTGTTCAAACCTGTTAAATCTGAACTTCTGTCTGTGTTTAGAATCTGGATTGAGAACCATTGTTAGTACCAAACACTCTTCATACTATATACACTGTTGTATAACATGTTGGAGGTGGAGGTTACACATCAACACTGGGCTAAATGATATTCCTGCAGAGCATGATGTTAATAGCGATATGGAGGAGCATTAAGGGGCTATGACAATGAGGTACTGTCTACTCAGTGGTCTTTTTGTCCTGATTAAACCTCAGTCAGCAAAACCTCGACAAGTCTCCCAACAGAGCAGCCATCTGTTATCTTTTCTCTGAACCGCCTCCTGGTTCTTTCTGTTCCCCTCCACAGACATGTTGCTGAACTCAAATACTTCATATCACTCGTCACGAACATTCCTCGTACCTCAAACTCCTTGAAGAAGGTGTTGGTGGTGTGGAGCTCCATGACGTGCTTCACAAACTGCTTCACTGTCAGCGGCTCGTGACCGTCTGCAACACAAGAGTGAACGTTCAGCTGCAGGCGTAACACCCCATTTCATATTGCAATGATGATTTAATAAACTGTGTGTGTGTGTGTGTGCGTGTGTGTGTGTGTGTGTGTGTTACCTGTGGCCAGCAGCAGGGGTGTAGATGGAGCAGATATGACTTTAGGTGATGCACTGTCATCTGGGTAGAAATTAGCCGCCTGGAAACAGTTTCTGTGCCAAAAAAAAAGAATCTAAATTAATTACAAAGGTAAAAGTGATGGAGAAAGATATTGGCCTTTGTTGTCTCTGTGTGTGTGTGTGTGTGTGTGTGTGTGTGTGTGTGTGTGTGTGTGTGTGT
>NW_019174393.1:15969729-16073579 GCF_002260705.1 Seriola dumerili
CTCGATCAATCAGGGCAGCCCTCTACAACAGAGCAACTGGCTGCGTGTGCCACTATCACCTTGAATGACACGGATTGCCATCACATTGACAGCCGGATTGACCGACCACTGGCCGACGTCTGCTTTTTGATCACTTGAGCACCTTCAAATATGCAACATCGTTAATTTCCTGATGTGCCGGGCCCCTGGGTGTGTCAGTGCCACGTGCGAAATCACACTGCCATCGGCCGTTTACTGTCGCTGTTTCATAAAGTTTTGAAAATACACGGTTGTCCCTCCCCTCCGGCTTACATAGCCAACGATGCGACCGTGTATCCGCGTTGAGAAGTGTCGATTTGTTCTACACTCACTTTTTTGACCCTTTTGGGCCCTATGTGCAACATCTCGGAGTACTTACAGTGCCACGCAATGCGTGCCATACCTACGTCAATGTGAAGCCTTCAGCACTCAAGGCCAGCAGCTGTGAGCTGTGGAAAGCTACATGATTGAGGACACAGGCAACAATAAGACTAGTTGTCAATTGTCTGCTGCTAAGACGTTTGCCCATATGAACCTAATAAGCGAGATGATATGTGCATGCTTTGTTATACAGCTAAATTGTCTGCACCCAGTCGCCAACTTACACAGTTTTGGTCAGGGTTTAACCATGTTGACCGAATGACTTCGGCCGGAAGATTGAAAAACAGCTAAAATCATATAGCCTTCTTCTTTTCCCCCTTTTCTTCTGCCTCTACCACCCACAACCGCCACCCCTCTCATGTTCCGTCTTCCCCCTCTCACTCAAAGGGGCAGGCAACAAGCAGTTTCATTGAGTCCCTCGAGTCGGGCTTGGTCGGAGGCCTTGGCAGAGTGGAGGAGAGGACGGTTGTTCCTCTGGCTTTGTCGTCTCCACTCTCAACCATCCTTCTGTCTGATGGCTACTGTGGGCCATACTCATACTACTGGACGGTATTCTGTGCCAAAAAAAAAAGAATCTAAATTAATTACAAAGGTAAAAGTGATGGAGAAAGATACTGGCCTTTGCTGTCTGTCTGTGTGTGTGTGTGTGTGTGTGTGTGTGTGTATACCTCCAGTAGATGAGTATGCCCACCAGTACCATCAGACAGAGGATGGTGAGAGTGGAGACGACAGCCAGAGGAACAACCGTCCTCTTCTCCCTCTCCAGGCCTCCGACCAGCCCGACCCGAGACTCATGACTGCTGTTGCTGCCCTCTGAGTGAGAGGAGGGAGACGAACATGAGAGGGGTGGGGTGTGGTGGGTGAGAGGCAGAGAGAAAAGGGGGGAAAGAAAGAAGGCTATGATTTAGCTTTTTTCCATCTTCCCCGAAGTCATCGGTCACATGTTAAACCTGCACCAACTGTGTAGTGGCGACTTGGGTGCAGCACAATTAGCTGTAAACACAACATGCACATATCATCTCCTTATTAGGTTCATATGGCAAACGTGTTAGCAGCGACAATGACACATCCAGCAGACATGGAGCAACATTAGCATTCTTTTGCTCCACTGTGTGGAGCTGCTAACTTAGTCTGTTGCTGTGTCTCAACTCATGTACTTCCACACTCACACTTGCTGCCTTGAGTGCTGAAGTGCGTTCACATTGACAAGTATGGCACCATGCAGTGCACTGTAAGTACCCGGATGTTGCACTCAAAACGGTCAAAAAGGTGAGTGTAGCACAATGGACACTTCTCACCCTCAACGGTCGCCATCTTGGCTATGTAGCGGAAGGGGAGGGACAACCAGTGTATTTTCAAAACTTATGAAAACAGCGACAGTAAACGGCCGATGGCAGTGTGATTTCCACGTGGCATGACACAGGGGCCACACACAGGAAATTAACATGTTCATTTTGAAGTCAAGTGATCAAAGCAGCCGGCAGGTGGTCGTCAATCGCTGTCATGTGATGCAATCGTCATTTCAGGTGAGTGCACAACGGCACCAGTGCTCTGTGTAGTAGGGCTGCCCTGATTGATCGGCCGGTTTTCATTATAAATATGTGATTACAGTATTAATGCTTCTAGTAACCGATCACCTGTGGTTAATACACTACTCTGTGTGGTGTAGTCCCGCCTCCCACCTTGTTCAGTACGCCGGCGCATGACAGGTCACCAAAACAAAACATGTCGGCCGCGTGGAGCTTTTACACAGTGTGTGAGACGGATATAATGTACAGTATCTGAGATGCATGTCAAAAATGATCGGAATCGGCCGATCTCACTCACAGATGATCGGTATCAGCGGCAGAAAAACATGATCGGGGCATCCCTACTGTTGTACTACATGTGAGTGTGCTGACTGAAGTATCTGATATAAGACACAGCACTTCTGTTTGGTACTACGCGGGACAATGACATCATAAAACCAAAACAAGAGCTGAGTCAGGCAGAGTCAGATGATAATTCTTTGTGTTTACCACTACAGGTGGCCACTTTCACATTGCACATAGTCACTTCATCCTCTGTTGTAAAAAGTGTAAAATATTTTTTATTGCAGCTTTAAGGGCTTGTTTTCCCAACAGCAATAACACGGTTGTTTTCAATAAATATACAAACTCAGTATGTAACATGATTAGCGACTGCTATCAGCGCTAAATTGTAAAAACAAAGACTGTGACCGTACTCAAACTTTGTAGGTTAGGCCTTTAAGTTACATGTATAGACAGTATCTGAGAAGGAAAAGCTGAACCGCCATGTCACATTTTATCAAAGAGGCTGTGGTGACACAATGTGCAACATTTACCTTCCATTTGTTCCTCCATGACCTTGTTGATGTCTGTCGGTCTGAGCAGAGGGACCAGGCGTCTCAACACAGGACTTCTCTCAGCATCAAACAACGACTTGTCTGCCTCACTTTCCTCTTTACCTCCTCCTCCTACGTGCTCCGTGCTCTCTGTACCCACATCTCTTTTACCATCACCGTCTTCCTCGACAGTGGAGTTACCCTCGACGACTGGACTGTCAAGACTTGTGTTCTTATCCTCTTCATCGTGTCCATCACCGCCGCCACCGCCACCGCTGCTATTATCTTCACTGCTGTCAGACAGCGGGAACTCTGCTTCAGGTTTATTTGGACTGACATGCAGCTGCAGACCATCTCTTCTTCCAAACGCAACTTCTTCTCTCCTTGCATCACTTTTGCCACCACCTTCCTTGTCAGCTACAGCTTTGATATCCTCTTCTTCATCTTTGTCTTTCTCTCCTTTTCCTTTCCCATCATCCCCTCTGTCTCCGCCACCCTCTCCAGAGCCACTCATGTCCTCAGTCCAGCTAAAAACTCTAAAACTGGACTCACTGGTTTCAGCTCCACTGCCGGTCTCAGCGTACGTCGTCTCTCCTACTACAGTTTCTCTCTCTTTTTCTTTCAGCATGTCACAGCCTGCTGTGCTTTTAAGCTGTCTGGCACTCTCCTCTGTTTCTCCATCCACTTTTCTCACTCCTTCATTCCCAATCTTATTTATTCCTCCTCCTCCTTCCTCATGACTTAGCTCCCTTTCATTCTCTGCTATCTCTTTCTCTGCCTCTGTTTCACCTTTTACGTTTCTTGTTGCCTCGTTCTCTGTTTCAGCGGCCGTCTTAGTCAGAGTTGATCTACTCTTTTCCCCAGTATCATCCACCCTGAAGCTCACAGTTAAGCTTGGAAGAGTAGAAAGGTCAGTCCTGATTATAGCGACTCCATCAAAGTCCCTATTGAGCCTTTTACTATCAAGGCCAGAGCCTGATCCACTGCCTGTTGCTCTGTCTGACAAATCCAAATCTTCAGAGTCAAAGAAAGATGTGACTGAGCCGGAGCTGTGGTCGTCTTTATGTCCAGCCGTCATGGCTTCCTCGTCATTGTCAGGCTCGGGAGAGATGATCAGACCATCTTGAATCCTACCGTCGCTTTGAGAATCTGCTGAGGTATTTCCCTCAGCAGAGTTTGTTTTTGATAAGCTGATGGTCCTCAAGTCATAATGAGGCAGCAGGGAAGGAGAGTACGCAGCACTTAAGTGATCTTGAAAAGTCAAAGTGGTAGAAATCTGAGGGCGCTCTAAATCTGTTTGTAGACGGAGTGCAGAGTGCTCCTCAGATGAAATGTCATTATGATGAAAGTTAACACCACTCCTCCTCTCTTCAGGGAGGGCAGGAGAAGGACGATAGCTGCTGGTGTATTCACTGAAGGGGTTGAGTGATGGAGGTGGTGAACTGAATAAATCTTCTTTGGCAGAGAATCCTCCTCCTGGGACAGAGAGTACAGGGTCTGCAGGGTGGACCATCGCTCCACTGGAAGTATCGGGAGAATTCATTAGACCGGAGGAGAGGTCCTCAGAGTCCTCAGACCTGGACGTGGGCATGTTCGCTGCAATAAAAGTCAAAGTCTGAAAAAAAAACAAACTCTTCCAGGACCCCCAAGGCATTGAAATGTGTCCTTTCAAAACGTGTTTTTCATGCGAGGAAAGAGAAAAGATAGGAACCGAGTTACCAGATACGGTGACAGTTTGAATGAAGTCATGAAATTCAGATGGAAGTGAAGAGTCTTGACTCAGCAAAGGTAGAGTTTGTCGTCAACCTCATGCTCACACTGTGCAGAATGTGCAAGAAGAGAGCCAAGAATTGGAAGTTATTGTGAATCCTGCTTTCTGTAAGGACAGAGGAAAAAGAAACAGCCACCAGAGGGCGCCCTTCAGCCACAGAAAAGAATGCAGACCCAGAATGAAGACAGATGAATCCCAGATGTAGATGCTAATCACCAAGCTTGAGTGGATTCAAGTGGTTTAAACAAAACCCAGAGAAATTTGACCTCATGTGGAGTCGTAAAGTGGTGACAGATTTGAAGAGGAGTCAAGCTTATTTCATTTCTGAGCCAGTTCAGAGAGCGAGGAAGCCGCTGATTATCACTCTAATCACCATCAACGCAAGGCCTTCTTCTTTTTAGCCATCATCATTACCACCATCAGCCACCACCATCGCCATTATGAACATCATGCCACTACACAAAATGCCACCATGATCACAGAGGACAGCAGTGATTAGCCGAATTAGAGGAGAAAAGGCAATCATCCACCGCAATTAAGTCCAGCTCTATACCAGCACCAGAGAACATGTATTTGCCCCGTTCAGTTGTGTAAATCCCTAATTCACACTTTTCACAAGAAGTAGAAGTATATCTTTTATATTTTCACATATGAGATATATTTCTAGAGAGGTTGTGTTGTCTTACCGGTGAACATGGGCTGCGTCGTGTGCATCAGCACCCTGAGGAGAGAGGAGGTGGTGAATGTTTTGTAGACCGATTCGGCGAGGGTGTTGCTGGGAGTCGCCGCCCGTGCTGTGATCCAGAGGGAGGAGGGGGAGGAGGAAACTGAATCGAGCGTTTCTGGGACGGGTTTGTTCACAGGGGCGTCGCCGTCTTCAGAGGATGGCAGGGAGACTCTGTCCACTTTTTCACCTGTGGGACAAAATGGAAACAGTGGTGACATGACGTGATGCTGCGCGACGTGACCTGTTAGGCAGTGTCGCGACATCACACGACATCACACGACATCACACGACATCACACGACATCACACGACATCACACGACATCACACGACATAACATGACAGGAGTCCTCATGTTATGACATGATAAGGCCACAGCTTGATGTCAAAACAGGATGTGTGGCATGAGGTGACCTGATATGTCAGATGACCTGAAGTGCAATGATGATGTCATGTGGGATGTCATGTGAAATGACGTAATGACATATCACATCACATGAGTCATATGAATGGATTACATTTTTGTTAATGAATAATGTAAGCCTGCACCAGCTTACTGGAATACAGCATATACACTTTTTCAATTACTACAAAAATACTACAAAAGAAAGTAACTTTTCACATTTTAAGATCTTGATATCTACAACTAAATTCATGAATCACTTATATCATGTATTGAAAAACAGGAGAAAACAGAGTGAATACTAATTATTGTTTTCTTCTCCAAGCTTTTGAAACAAACTTAAACAGACTAAAATTGAACAGCCATTCACAGCCATTACCTACAGTATAATGACAACAACTCAGTTAACTGAAGTTATCTGAGCTTATATAAAGTAACAGCAGTAGCTTTTGATATTATTAATTTGAAAACAATTTAAAAAATCATAAATTAAAATTCAAAGGTTCTGTAAACAAGATTTTCAACAATGATATGGCAGCAAATGACTACTTTATATGTAAAGATATAGTGGAGTAATGGCGTCCTGAGCAGAGAATGAAGTCACATTGAATGTGTTGTAATCTGAGTTTCTCTGGTCTGTGTTTCTGGCAGCACATGCATGTTAGCGTGTGTGTGTCCCTCCTGTTAAACCATTGGGCCTCCCTATGTTTATAAACACACAGGGACCAGTGGACTAGCCATGGGGATGACCGGCTCAAATCCCTCTCGGCTGGTAACCTGTCAAAACATCCAAAGTGTTTACTGGCTCTGTCAGTGTCATTTATGCGGCCAGTCCCAGTGTCCAAGGCCGAATTTCTTTCCCAGTCTGACCCTGGAGTCAATACTGATTTGGCTTTTTCGAGATGGAGAGCCTTACGTGCTGCTTAAGGGTCCAGCTTGACTCAGAACTGACTTTTCTTCTCCTCCATGCGTAAATAAGTTGATGGCATAATGTTACATGTCTGTTTTCATCTCTGACTGGCTACAGTAGACATGATAACGTTAGCTAACTTGCTAACATGTGTGGAAGGGAGGCCAGATGTATGGCAGACAAAGCGTTTGTTTTGATCTGAAATGCTGGTGTTCTAGTGCGACATCTAGTGGCAGTGACAATCGCTTACAGAACCTTTTTAAAAAGATATGTTTCAATCACAACTATAAAAAGTATAAAAACACACAATCAAGACATTATTCATCCTCTTAGTATTCCTCCCCAGCATTGGATGAAGAGTAGCTCACCAACCCAAGACGTTTTGGGTAAACAAGACTGCCAAAAAAGAAAAATCTCTTCCCGTAAATCTGACCTGGCAGCACAGCGGCAGGATACTCTGATGCAGCCGAGGTGGTGGTGGTGTCCGATGGGAAGTTGTTGACTGTGTCTTCATAGAAGATATCTGTGACCTGGATTTCCTCCACAGGAGGGGTGTAGAGCTCGGACTGGGCAGAGGGGAGGCCACTTTCACCAGCTTGGTCTGGTGGAATGGGATCCCTTGACTGTGAGTGAACGAGACAGTGGATAAAAACAGACTGTGGGTTCTTACATGAAGAAACTACAAGAACAAGAGACAAAACTCTGGACAAGCTTGAATTAAAACATACTAGTCTGGTATTTAGAACTTACTACAACAAACACTGCAGTACATTTTGTAAACTAATTGTTTGTTTCAACATTAGGCATCAAATTTAATCGGGTTTCAAAGGAGGGTCAAGTAAAGTACCTGATGTGGCAGCACTGCCAGTGAAGCCTCTTCTGTGATCTGTCTGTGGATCGTCGGCAGCGTCGTGGTCCGAGCGACTGGAAACAGGAAGCCCGGCTGTTCAGTTACCTCAGTTACCCAGATCGCACCATTGCTGTCAAAACCCGCATTAGTAAAGGTCCGGTGTGCTGGGATCCTCCTGTCCTCATCAATCCAGTTCTGATCCATATCATCTGGTTTAGACCTGTTTCGGCCTGGTTTCTTTTTCACAGTCTGGTTGAGTCGAGTTTTCTGCAGAACTGCAGAATCAGAGGAAGGCTTTGGGGTTGAACGGGTGCTGAACTGGACCGGGATGTTCTGGTTCGCTTGGGTTTGGTCTCTCGGTTGGTCCTGGTGGCGTGTAGGCTGGTTCTGGTAAACTCTGGTCTGCTCCAGTGGGATCTCCTCCACAGGGCTGTGGTCCTCTGGAGACAAATCCACCTGATTTTGGTTCTCAGGCTTCCCCCATCTGGATTTAGACGAGAACTGCCAGGAGGGAAGAAGCACTGCTGTGTGAGGCTGTGTCACCAGATCTTCAGTTACATATTGTACATGATTATGAAGGACAGACGTCACAGAAGAATCAAGGATTTTTAGTGAATATGAACATTCGACCAAAGCCAAAATGGTGGTGCAGTTGTCTTGTTTGCTTCTTCAATTATCTGAAGACATATAAAGTCATTTACATTAATGCTGTTTGGAAGAGCAGAGTCTGCACTGGTGTTTCATTGCTTTTTTTAATCTCTCCTAAACATGCTGAACAGTCCCCTCATAAACTTTGGTACCGCTCAACGACGAGCCTCTACTGACATAATTACAACCATTTGCATAATAATTAGTCTCAATGATATGATTGAATACCAACATGCAGAGTGGTGTCAGGTGAAACCACACACACAGACTGCCCTACCTCCCTGTTGCCGTCCAAATCTTTTGTGCCTGCGTCAGGATCCGAATCACTTTCTACAGAGAGGACACAAATAAACACTTAGAAGTTAAAATACTCACTCTTACTTTGTACCAGTTTGTATGTGTGTGTGTGTGTGTGTGTGTGTGTGTGTGTGTGTGTGTGTGTATGTGTACCAGGGTCTTCCAGCGGCATGTCCACTATAATCTGGTCGCTCCATCGTCCTCTCAGTCCGTTGGTACAAATAGCCACCACCTGAACCACGTAGCTGCTGTTGGCCAGCAGGCTGGAAATGATGGCACCCTATGAAGTCACAGGTGAGTTTAAATTAGTGGCTCCAAACCTGTTTTCGTATGACACCTGTCAAGCACTCCTTCATCATCACCTCTCTTGTTGCAAAGTCTTTCATTTGAATCAATTTTGAACTGGATGTTATTTCACACTATTAAGCAGAAAGAGAGAGGATTTTTTTTTTTTCAGTAGATTTGATGAAGTTTTCATTTGTACTACGACCACATGGAGTGGCAGTACTCGACATTTCAACCATTAATTTAGCACATTTAAGTATCTAATATCTATTTCTCTGCTTGACTTCTCACTGGTTTTCATGCTCTCTCAATCACTGCAGGTGGAGTTCAGATATTACGACTACGAGTGTCCTGTCAGACACCTCATCACAGGTGCTGGTCTATTGATTATTGGGAAAATAAATAAACTAAAGATTGGCATCATGGTGATTTGTAATCATATTTACATGTTTATTTTCCTCCAAATTTTTAGAGAGTCATAAAATTCTATTTTTACTCCACAATGTTTTCATCTTCCTGCAGAAGCACATGTCAACCTGGCTGGGAATCACAGATTGAAATATATTTCTACTATGAAATTTCTTTTCAATTTCAATACAAATTTACAAATTACAGAACAATAGTTCTTAATGGTGACTTCCTGTTTACCCTTTAGAACTCTTAATATGCCAATGTTTAATTCTCTTCAGAACAGGTTACTGAAAGTTTTCCCATAATCACCAATGATGATGTATTTGTATAGAACAAATGCAAATAACTATGGTGTGAAAAAGCCTCTTCATGCTTTTTTTCCAGTATTTTTATAACATGAACTTGAGAGCATAAATGCATTGATATTGACTCCAGTCATAAACTCGTTATAACTGCATTATCATTGTTTACAAATCTTAAAATAATAAATAATTATTGTCCTTGTCGCTTCTTATTCGATGATTCGATTTTAGAAGAAATATCTAATATTATTAGTTGTAATCTTTTGTCAATATAAAGAACCATAAAAAACACACACAATGAAACACCCAAACCTACAATAAAAATAAAAAAACACTGAAATAAGAATTGAAAACTCTACATGTGTAATAACAGATTATGCACATGCACATGAGAAGGTGTGTAAACAAAAGGTTTACAACAGTCCGTCATTTGTGTTGTGCTTGGTTGGTCTGTATATTGATGACTTAGTCTACATATATGCAGAGTGTGTGCGCATATACAGATATAGAGGTCAATACACACACACAAATATTGGTCTCATTAAGGGACACTAAGTGACCCGTTAAGAGGCCAAGATTGATCGTTACTATCAATCAATCGATTACTTTGATCAATCCAGAGCCCAACAGCACTTTCAGCGAGTAAGAGCTGGAGAGTGAGAGCAGATGAATCTAACAAAATGACTGTAACTTATACCTATTATTTATTTATAAGTCCTGCTTAAATCCTCTGTCTGTGTGGATAATGGTGCAAAATTATTGAAATTACATCCATTCAACAGCGAGCGTTTGTGAGGTGACGCTTTTGTTTGGTTCTTGGAGAAGGTGGAGAAATCTTCATCCTACCACATCCTGGTCCCCGTCTGTCCGGTACTCCTGCTTGCTCTGGTCTCGGCCCTGCAGCCTCTGGTAGGTGACGGTGTACCAGTCGATGGTGGTGTCGTAAACCACGCGGGGACGCTCCCACGTCACCACGATGGTGGTGTCGTTCTGGGCGTCGGCCTGAACGTTCTCTGGCTCTGAGCTGCAGGCTGGAGGCAGCACAGACAGAGGGAGGCCGGGAAAGGAGTTGAGTTATTAGATTGTGCGGTTTAGAGGCAGGAAAACATTTAAATCTAATCAATGCTGCTGAAGGTGACGTGATGATAATCAACTGCACTGAAAATGGAGGAAAACAGGAATACGTTTCAAAAAGGCCAATTCAGGAGGTGAGTGTGGCAATGAGTGGGAGCTGAGTGTGTGTGTGTCTGTGTGTGTGTGTGTGTGTGTGTGTATGGGATCACAAATTTGTTACAGGCAAAAAGACCCTTCTCTGAATTTCTGAATACTTTATTTCAATTTCAAAAAGAGCAGCAAAATAAATTGCCTGCGCTGAGAGAAGCAGGGGCACTGAACTACAAAGTCGAGCTCCCTGGCAACCCAAAAGACCCACTTTACTAGAGGGGCGACTTTATGAAGATGGAGAGCGTCTTGAATTATATCTTTTGATGATCGTGCTGCAGAGGAAGGAGAAGAAGGGTAATATTTTCAGTCATGGAAAAAAATAAGATGAATAATATAATTTATATTGAGCTCCGAGGGGGGGTTGAATTTTCTCCACCGCACTGTCCAGAATTTGGTATAAATTAAACAGGTGAGGACACTCGACCACTTCAAAGCCTAATAGGGAAGGATTTTTCAAAACATGTCACAGCCCAACGTGCGAGTTGTCAGATGAACCTCTGTGTCAAAACAGGCTCGGCACTGAGAGTGAGAAGACTGAAACAAAACAAAACTGAAAACTGAGAGCGAAGGTGGAAGAGACGCATTAAAGCAGCAACAGAATAAGAGAATGGAAATCAGTTATTTTATACAATAATTAGATGATAACTAATTCCATGTTTTGGTCATAATTTCCTTATTTTGTTAGAAAATGATTGTTTTTGTTTATGTACGGTATTATTTTGTAAGGTTGCAACGAACAATTATTTTCATTATTAATGAATCTGTTCATTGATTCATGGTTTAGTCTATGAAATGTCCAAGGTGACATCTTAAGACATTGTGTGTCGTTTGACCAACAGTCTAAAGCTTCAGCTTAGAAAAGCAGCAAAGTCTCTCAGTTTTTTTAACCAAAGAATTTTTGTATCTTTTCTATTTCTGCTGATAAATGACTGAAATGATTCATTATGAAACAATTATGAAAATAATGAATTAACCAATGATTTTTCTTAATTTGATCACATAAAAAAAGCTTCACTCTCCAGCCAAAAAACATCATGTAAAACTCAAACTTTATTGATTTAAAGTAGTATTTGAGTCTTTACTGTAACATATTACACATGCGTGTTACAGACACATTCTGTTTGTATCACTAACAGATTACTGTGGGAGCACAAACTAAATTTAGATAAATGGTCATGATTGTTACTGACCACCATAAGTCCATAGAAGACCCTAACGTACCAAGAAGTACAGCATTACATCACAGAAGGTTCAACTCTAGTCTGTGACTGGAAGGTGACTGTTCACTGTACTTTATTACTGTTTAATTATTTAAGTAGCATTTAAATGTTGCAGCTGCTCAAGACGGAGATATTTTTAACTACATTACACACTGCTGGGTGGTTTCATCTGTAACAACGGGGGGCCTGTGGTTCAGGACGTGGAGCGGGTCGTCCACTAATCGGAAGGTCAGTGGTTCAATTCCTGGCTCCTCCAGTCAGATGCTGAACCCCAAATTGCGCCCAATGTTTGATCAGTGTGTGATAGAAAAACACAGGATACATAGAAAACGTGCTGTATGCGCGTGTGTGTGAATGTGGCTTATACTGTAAAGCACTTTGAGTCGTCCATATGACTAGAAAAGTTCTATATAGTTGCAGTCCATTTACCATTAATGCATCTTATTTTGCAAGCTGATCACAGATATTGTATATAATTAGTTGAATGAACTGAATCTGAATAGAAACTAGTAACTACGTTTGTTAAATAAATGTAGAAGAGTAAAAAGTAAAATATTTCTCTCTGAAATTTAGAAGCAACATGAAAATACATGTACAGTGTGTTTTCCTATGATTAAAAAACTTTATATGGAAGTGAAGTAACTGAATGCAAAATTAAATGAATTAACTGAATTGCATTATTGTGAGTTAAAGGCAGAAATCAACTAAAATGAAACAAACAAGCAGAAAACTTGACGTACTGGGTGTGAGCACGTCCTCCACTCCGGTGTACGAGGCAAACACCTGACCCATGAACTGCTGCTGCTGCTCCCTGAAGTTGTTCTGGAGGTAATCTGTCAGCATCACATACCCGGCCTGCTCCATGGTCATCACCTCACAAAACGCCTCCAACTGGTGAGACGACAGGCAGACGCAGAAGACGCAGAGAACAGGGTGAACAGACAGACGGCAAAGAAACATGTGTCTGTTGCATTTCTCCTGTTTTTCCATGCAGTTGCCAAAATAAACCAGAAACTGAAACATGTGAGAGAGTGTGTGTGTGTGTGTGTGTGTGTGTGTGTATGTGTGTGTGTGTGTGTGTGTGTGTGTGTGTATGTGTGTGTGTGTGTGTGTGTGTGTGTGTGTATGTGTGTGTGTGTGTGTGTGTGTGTGTGTGTATGTGTGTGTGTGTGTGTGTGTGTGTGTGTGTTTAAGAGGCTTGTGTTGGTGCCAGGCAGCGGCACAGAGACAGCACTGCTCTATTTTTGGTTAGCTACGAAGTGCCCGTGCCTTACCACCCCCGTTTCAATCACGCAAACACAGACAAACACAAGCATACACACACAAACACGCACACGCAAGTATGCACATACAGAACACACACAATCACGTGGCGTGACCTTATCCACTCTCCATTATTCAGCTACATAATTGATGGTTATTACACAGATGATTTCATCCTCAGACAAAAGGAGGATCCTCCTAAAATGTCTTCAGCCTGGAATCAAACTGCAGTAATGCGACAGTGTCAGTGTGTGTTGTCACTGCGCGGCAGGCCGTCTTCTTCTTCGCCAGATTATACCTCTACAAAAACCCTATTCTGTACATTCACATTTTACTGAGCCTGTCACATTGCATCACTTCAGTGTGACGTTCGGTTTTTCTGTTGTGCACACACGTCAAAGACGGCTGACCTGAAACCAGCCACAGACTACAACCAGACACAACAGCCACCGGCGGCAATGAGGAGACGTTTGTCTTTTTACACTGAACGCTGAAGCCAACGTCCATTGATGTTTTTTTATGACTTTTACATGAGGCAGCACCAAAAAAACCCATATGGACTTTTCTTTTTTTCATTATTTCAAAGCTCTACATGAGTGTGACTGCGAGTGTCTGACATTAAAAATTGAAAATTTGCATCATAAAGCTCGCGAGCTCTCATCAGACACAATGCTGCATCCATTTGGTCGTAGTAGCTGCTGTCAGCGATTTCAAAAGAAGCTTTTTCATGACTGCGAGTGAATGAAAACCAATTTGACTCAAGCCGACTCTTTTATTTATTACAGGATTTATGATTCTGGATGTTGATCTGTTCAGAAGGAAACGAGCGCTGGTTAGTCACAGTGGACACCTGTGTGAATGTGTGTGTCAAAACCTACTGACCTGTGTTTCTGATATGGCCACGGTTTGTTTGAAGACGACCCATTCCACCGTTTCAGAGCAGGGAGGAGCGGTCAGGGAACCATTGTAAATGTAATATTTATCTGTGTTGTTGGGCAGCAGGGACCGCAGGGTGAAAGCTTCCAATGACCCGCTCTTACCTGGCAAAGAAAAAAAAAAAAATCAATACTCTCAATAAGAAAATATCATAACAAAAAAATGTCCTGAGCTGAATGACAATCTTTTTTTTAAAGTATATTTTTTTTGGGCTTTTTATGGCCTTCAATGGACAGCACAGTGGAGAAGTGACAGGAAACGGGGAGGCAGAGAGAGGGGGAATGACATGCAGTGAAAGGCCGTCCGATGCGGGATTCGAACCGGGGCCGACTGCAGCGAGGACTGTAGCCTCTACACATGGGGCGCCTGCTTAAACCACTACGCTACACGACGCCCCTGAATGACAATCTTGAATCAAGATTCAATTTCTTGGGTAATTATATTTCTAGTGTTTTCGCATGAAACAACGCTGCTTTGATCCACAATTTTAACACCAAAGACATTAGAGCACACTGTCTCAAACTCTTATTTAGAATGAATGTGAGGACTATCATGATTTATCTGTTAGTTGCTCTGCTGACCACCATTATTCTGCTGCTCTCTCTGTTGATTTTAGGTCCCATAACTTACACTTTTCCTGTGTTTTATTCGAGGCTCTGAACTTTCTGATTGGCTGACTGTTTTCTGAGTGACACACTGCATTTCAGAAAAAACATCAACATCAAAAAAAGGTTGGATGTCGGGTCTGGGAGCTGGGGACATGGCTGAGAGTGGTGACTGCTTTGCTGTGACATAACAAAGTTACAGAAGTCCTGACAGTTGGTATTAAGGTTCAGTTTCTGAATAAAGGCTGTGTGCATTTCTCTTTGGACTGAGGCTTTGATACTTTCACAGTATTAATATCGAACCTAGACCTGATCTATAATCAAACAACACATGGACAGAGACGTTTAGACTATATGGGACCTTTAAATAAAATATTCTCCTGAACACCATTATAATTTTAGCTGATGAATAACAAATCAAATTTACTTCAGTGTGTTTTCTACTTGGAAAAAAACAAATCTGTACAGTGTTCAATGTGTGTTGTTAATCTACTCCCTCCAGGTTAAAGAGTATTATGATACCATCTGCACCCAGCTACACCTGCATTTTTGTTATGTAGAAGTGACCTACCAAACCTGCTGACGGTGTTGACGGCATCAACAACTGGATTAACGTTCTCGTTGTCGTCCAGGCTGATCTGCGGATGAGAACATGACATTCTGTTGTGGCTTTCACAGACAGGAAGCTGCCATATTACTTTAGTTTATCTGAGGAGGAACAGATTGATCCCTAACACTGGGTCACAAACCAACTCGTCGACCTACCTCAAAGAGCACAACCAAGGCAGCCACCCTCCCTCCCTCCCTAATCGCATCATCCAGACTATGAAAGTCATCTGGATCGTAACAGTAGATCTGCATCTGAATGAGAGCAAGAAACAGGGAGGTTTGCTGAACTCAGGCTTCAATGGTGGACACATGTAGGAACGGCGAGGAGACAAACGGGCACTTTCTTTACCTCCAGAGGGTATTTCATCCCATTCAGGCTGTGCTCGGACCCATCTGACGTTGCGTTGCAGCGGCCCCAGTGGAAGGTGATCCTACTGACACGAAACCTGGAGCTCAGCCCTCCTCCGCTCACAAAGAACTCCCCTTCCACATTAATGGCCACTAGAACACACACACATGCGCTTAAATTTAACCTTTGTGGAAACCAACGTGTTGAAAAGGCGATGTGTGGCAAAGAATGGGAGGGTCCGATAAAATGCACATGATGGGTTGATTTGTAAAATGTTTTTTTTTTTCCTGCAGTTCAGGAACAACCAAGAACATGAAGCTAATGTTCAAGTGCCTTAAGATGCAGGGAGTTTAATGGAGACTAGAGGCTGTTTTCAGGGAAACCCAGACCAGAGACTATAGACCTATAGCCAGGTCAGATAAACCAACATGTAACCTGCAAAAACTATATTTTAATGATGGGTGCTGGTTAAAAGTGATTGTGGGTTGGGATGGGAATCAAAAAACTGGATCTAAATTGTCTGAACCATCAGAATCGTATGCCACCGAGCTTTTATTGATGCCTGCACGTTTTCAGAGCCGGGCGGGTCTATATGCTCACGATGCAAGTTGTATAGGGCTCCGCAAGCTACGCAAGGACCCAGCCTCTCTTTCATGTGAAAGCTGGTGTAAGTGTTTCCAGCTTTGATGAGAGGATGAAGCGGAACTATCCTTCTGGTCATGAAAAGAGAAAACAACACAATCACAGCGAATTGCAGGGAACAGCAATCAACTTGTTGGTGCTAGCTTACAGTGCGCCGCTCTCTGTCTGTGTGTCTCTAGCCTTTCACTCACCACCCACTTCCAGGGCTGTTCTGTTACTTAATAACAGCCATCACCTTAAAACAGGACAGTCATTATTTAGTCTCTCAGTCAAGGTTTAGTAACAACTCTGGACGAATGCAAGATGGATTGACATTGACTATTGATTAAATATTGTTTATTAGCTCGGCATACTGGGATATATGGATGCACATCTCTCAGTAAATAACAACAAAATAGTAACCATCATGTAATCAGCCAAGTTATAGTATAAACAGTTTTTTTATATTTGAAGATTTTTTTTTCCACACAGAAAATTGATCAGGAATAGTTAAGAAAATCGATTAAGAATCGGACCAATAAGTAGAAATGGTAATGGCATTAGTATCAATAAAATCTTATCAATTCCCATCCCTGATTGTGGGCGGACTGCAGGTGAAGAAACAAAACAAAATATAAGTGAAAATAATATCCTGATATTTCCATCAGTGAGGAATCTCACATTTGGAGACTTAAACTAAAAACATTGGCCACTAGAAAAGTACAGAAGTTATGTTAATTTCAATCCCCATAGCTTTTCAGAGGATTGAAATAACGTCTCCACGCTCTAATAGCTGTGTGTAAAATGTAGAGGATTTTGGAGTTTGTTTGATGAGGCGGTAAATCAAAAAACAAAGCAAAAAACAAGACAAAAAAGAAAAAAAAATCCAAATGATTAATGCTGAATAACAGTTTCTTAACACATCTCTGTGACAGTCACTGTGTTGATTGTAGGACATTCAGTGCAGCGAGACAGAGCCGCTGTATATTTCTCTCATAATAACATGGCAGCTACGCAATCTCTGTTAAAATATGCAATTTCCTCTCTGACTTCACAGAGAAAAAGGGAGATCAATTTTAGGACCATTAACATATAGAGGGGGCACGCACGCACACAAACACACACACACACACACACACACACACACACACACACACCAGGCGATATTAGAAAGATGGTGAAGATAGCTCAGACAGCTTTTCATTTGTTTTTCAGTCCACACTCTGCCTTTCTTCTTCTTCTCACTGTCCCTTCACATCATCCACATTTCTCTCGCCTGCTCCTTCTTTCTATCTATGTATGTATGTATGACACACACACACACACACACACACACACACACACACACACACACACACACACACACACACACACACACACATTTTACACAACTCTTGCTTTTTTGCTGCCTTTTTTCTGTTGCTCAGTTTCATCTCTATCAATCTTCCGTCTCTCTCCACATGATCTCTCTGTGCTGCTGTCCCTCTGGTTGCTTCTCTCTGAATTACTTGCTCTCTCCGTCTTCTTCTCTGTCATTGTCTGACTCTTTCTCCTTTAAATCCTCGCTGCTTCTCTTCTTCATTAACCTCCAGGTTGTGAATTTTTTTTTTTTTTGGATCTGAAAACTTAAGCTTCTTTCCACATCTAGGGATTAAGATGTTGTGTTTTACAGCAGCAGAATAATGTCTCAATCATGTTCGTAGGATCTAGTACAAACTGCAGCTTCCTACTCTGCTTGCTGCTTCAATAAGCTCTTGTCTGGGATTGAAAAGAAAAAGAAAAACCCTACATGTTGCTTATCTCTCAATACAAGAAAAAAAGCTTGTTGTTTGATTTCTTGTATGACAGCATTGCTAACATGGCTTCAGCAACTTAGATTTAACACATAAAAAATGTCTTTTTTATTATGGTGACATTGTTAAGACTTCCTCTCAAAATGCTAAAGACCAGGCACTGCAGGAAAGGAACATTAAGGAGAAACATGGGGAAACATCAACATACCAGTCTTCCCATTGTTGTGAATGGTGCTGGACTCTGCCGTCAGTTGGTCCCAGCCCTCTAGTTGCAGGTTTTGGTACTGCAGCCGAACCTGGGTAAACGTTTCGTCGATGTCCACGGGAGACTGCCGGGCGCTGTTACAGGACGGGTACTTCTTACCCCAGCTGCGCTGGTTCAGGGTGCCTGGATGTGAGAGAGGGAGTGAGAGCTTGCTGAATGATATACAGTATATCAACACGCAACAACCTCAGGGACAGTGACTGACCTTGGCCGGCCTTTCTCAAAGAGTGGTCCGTGGAAAGCGACCCCTTGTGGTCGGGCAGTAAATGTTAAAATATAATTTATTATAAATCAACTCATATGTAAATTCAAACATTATTATTTATTTATTTTTTTTTTTTGTTATTTTTTTTGGCTTTTTGCCTTTTACAATAGTCACAGTGAGAGAGAGAGAGAGAGAGGATGACATGCAAGCTCGCCACAGTACTACTGAAGTAGAAGCCCTATCGGTTTTTGGGGATGTTTGAGGAGTTAGATGGTCTGTGAGTTTTATTTTAATGTTGAAGTCCTTGGTCTGACCTAGACCTAACCTTGGTGTTGTTGCATTTTGTATTTAGTACTTTTGGATATTACATTTTGATGCTTTTGGCAACATTTTTCTTGCTAAATCTGTTGTGCCAATAAAGCACCTTTGAATTTGAATTGGAGTGAGATAGATAAAGAGATGAAAGTGTTCAAGGACAACAGATGTGAAAATGTAAAACTACCTGAAAGTTCATTATA
Source organism: Seriola dumerili (assembly GCF_002260705.1). Taxonomy (NCBI): domain Eukaryota; kingdom Metazoa; phylum Chordata; class Actinopteri; order Carangiformes; family Carangidae; genus Seriola; species Seriola dumerili. Next base: position 15,988,683 of record NW_019174393.1, read on the forward strand.
AAACCTTTTTTCTTTTACATCAGCTGTCACCAGAAACTCTGGAAGCACCATCGTGTTTGTGTTGGAAAACAACACCCTCTTTCTTTTCTGATGAAAATCAACCAATGTAAAATTCTGAGGCTGGCAGAGTCTACCAGTTACCCCAGTGTATGAAAATAACACTAATGCAGTCATGATTTATAGATGTGGAAAAGTGTATCTGTACAATGCATTCAGAAATGTGTATTGCTGTTACGCCATCTGCTAAATGAGTCCAGCCTCAAGGAGGGCAGATGGTCAACCTGTGGTCAGACGTGACTGGTTGGCCTCAGGTCACACTTTATTCCAGCACCCTGAGTGTGAGGGTATGTGTGTATTTGTGTGTGTGTGTGTGTGTGTGTGTGTGTGTACACATTGTTAATGCATGAGTGCACACCTTATATTCTGTGTACATTTATTGATGTTCTGTGCATGTGTGGATATGTGTTTGTAAATTGTTTTTCGGAGAGCACAGCATGAATTCTGTCTTATTGATGTATGTGTGTGTGTGTGTGTGTGTGTGTGTGTGTGTGTGTGTGTGTGTGTGTGTGTGTGTGTGTGTGTGTGTGTGTGTGTGTGTGTGTGTGTGTGTGTGTGTGTGTGTGTCTGTGTGTGTGTGTGTGTGTGTGTGTGTGTGTGTGTGTGTGTGTGTTTTAAACAGGCAGTGCTTTTCACATGAATAATGTAAAATAATATTAACAGCATCTGGAAACATTTTTGAGGCCAAACACGCAACACAATAAATCCAATCAAAGAAGCAAAAAAGGAAAAGCAAAAGTTAAATTTTTCTATAGTAGTGCTTGTGCGAGTAGTGTAACACACACATAACGCATGACACGTAACACGTAACATGTAGCACACAGCACAAGTGTTACTCTTAGTATCACCGGGTCTACCTCAAAATGTGTGTGAGTGAATTAATTGTTTATGAGTGCATGTCTGAATTTCCAATTTGTATTTAAGATATTTAAAGACACGAGTGTCAGACTATCTGCATCTAACATAAGCTTGATATGCTTTTATTTGTTACTTATTTATCTTTTGTATATATATACAGCTCCTTCTCATTTATTGTCATGCACTATTTGCAAGTGTGTGTAAAATATTTATTCACAGGTGCAAGTTACGTATCTGTTCACATGCGAACATCATCGGTTCTCATCTTTGCATGAGTGAATGTGTTACTGTGCATCCATTTATCCGTTCTTCCCTCCAGGTCTCAGAGAGTAAACACTCCTAATTATCACGCTAACTAATATTTCAGAAGTTACAGCAGAGAAGGTTAGAAACTGACAAATATTGTATCATATGAATCCACAAGCCGTAAGTGCTATAATGATTATGATTCAGTAACATTATTCAGCATTAGGTTTGATTTAGTTTCTTGTTATTGTGTGTGTGAGTGTGCTTTACAGTACACAGTGAAGACAATGGGTCTAATGAGGTCAGAGCAGATGGTTTAACTGTTACTGGTCACACATGACTTAACAGGTATTGGCTCAGCATTCCTGAGTGTGTGTGTGTGTGTGTGTGTGTGTGTGTTTTTCAATCCCCGTTCAACTAAATCAGTGTCATCCTTGTTGTATTGCTGTATCCAGTTAAACAGACTGAAGTGAATATGTCCAGTAAGTTCACTGGTTCAACAACATCCAGCTGTTTGTTTACATGGAGTTCTTTACTAGTCAATATGTTTGCGCAGTCTGCTGTTTCAGAGATGTTCATGAGTGTGATGTGAAAATGAAAACGACACAATTTTGACACAAGCTTTTCATGAGTCGTGGTTCACAGTCCACAAGGTGCATAATAAGACTGTTATAAGCATCACACAGTATAAGACTCCAACAGAACTGGTGTGATTGTACATGGAGCACACAAATACAAGACAAACCTTAATGTTATTTGGCTGTAAACAGACAGTACACAGCAGCAGACTATGTGACCATCATGAGGGATCAGACACTGAGAAAGACCCCGACTATGTACAGACGCAATCATCACAGCCTGGACATAGAGACTGGCCGACACAGGCGAGACCCGGTCGCCAAGAGAAGACAGGCCGTGTCAGCTCTGTCCACAGAGACGGGTGGAGACAGAGAGACATTTCCTGCCACACCTGCTACACGAGTTCTTTAACAAAAACTAAAAGTTTTGATTCCCTCTGTGACCAGAATAAAAATTCAGCGCCATAGAAGCAGCGTGACACGTTAAAGCATGTCACGGCACGAAAACCCATGACAGCCGTAGCCAGTCTCCCCACACTGCCTTTTCATTTATATATGTCACATCTCATACTCACCATTTTGTAACAATATATTGTTGTTAATTGTTTCTTTTCTTAATCCTAAACACTAATTACTTTGGTCGGCCTTCTATACAATGATTATAATGATTAGTGTTCTTGTTCTTTTTACTGATTCATTCTGTTTTACTTAATACATTATATGTGTGTACATGTATTTTTTCTTGTTATGATTATCATATTGTCTGTAACGCTTTGGCAACGCTGTCTGACAATCATACCAATAAAGCATACTGAATTGAAAAAAAAAAAAAACATTGAGAGAGAGACAGAAAGAGAGGGAGAGGGAGCGGGCGAGAGAGAGCGAGAGAGAGAGAGCGAGAGAGAGGGAGATATGCCTTTTAAAGGGTCAGCTCACACATATCACAATTTGCTTAGTTATCCCTTGTGGTATTGAGGCGTACAGATGAATTCAGGTTTATTCCCAAGATTTACAGATACACGATCAACCACTGAGACTTTATATGCCTCCTCAGTGCAGTAAGTTCTCAACATTTTACTGAGATTACACTGACTGAACGGGAATTTAAGGTCGAAACACAATTATGGACGTGTTTAAACATTTTTATCACGTTTTTCACAAAACTGTTCTTGTGGCACAACTCATTTTTTAAATTTGACTACTATCTTGTCAGTTCCACATTTCCATCTTCATCTATATTTTGTGTGAAAGTGCTAATACAGTGCGTGTGTGTGTGTGTGTGTGTGCCAGTGAAATGACAGGGGGTGTGTCAATTACCACATCTGGCCACTGCAGCCTCATCCATCAGCTTCACACACAGTCACACAAACACACTCACTGAGTTTCTCCTCTGTCTTAATGCTACCATGGCAACAAGTCACTGACAGGTTGGAGAAAGGAATAAAACAAAAATCCCTTAAAGCTAAAAGCTAGACTTTCCGGTCTTCTTCACACACACACGCACGCACGCACGCACGCACGCACGCACGCACGCACGCACGCACGCACGCACGCACGCACGCACACACACACACACACACACACACACACACACACACACACACACACACACACACACAACACACACACACACACACACACACACACACACACACACACACGCAAACACACCCACTCGCATTCAGTGAAGGAGTAAAACTTAGATGATTAAATATGGAAATTACATTTCATATCTCTGAGTTCCACTTGCTTTTCCACAGAAGTCCCAGAATAAGGTCCGTTGATGCTGCCGGTGTAAGGATGTTGTACCTATTGTTGTCAAATTTATCTGGGGGGGCTTTTACAGCAGAGAGTCTGCCATATTTGATAAAAAATTATAATCAGTATTATATTATTTTTCCTTCTTTTGTCCTTTCTTGCACTTTCTCTTCATCTTTTTAAACAAACTTATATAGATAATTCTACAAATAATGAAATACGAATTTCAAGCAGGGCTTAGGTCTGTACTGAACGTTCACTCGAGGTCGGCTCCGAACCCCAAAACTTTGCATGTGCATACTGGGTCAGTTGCAGGATCGTCAGCTGGAGCTACCGTTCACTGATGTTTCGACCCCTGCCGGGGTGGGAGGGACAGTAGCTGTTTGGGGACATCTCCCCGTCACCCCCTGCAGCTGCCCTTATTGGGGAATCGAGCCCCAGAAACTGTCCCTCCTCCGGAGCCACAACCAGTCGCTGGGCTCCTGAGCCCCCCCAGCCAGGTCTTTGATGGCCCTCTAGTCAAACCATAGACTGAAAATCAAGATGGACACAGCCTCCGTGAAAGTCACCCACAGGTTTCTGAAGTGCAGTTTTGAAGCTCAGAGTGAGCTGCTCCACCATTGCCATCTTGGCAGTGCTTGACTCCACCTAACCTAATTAAAATGGGCAAACAGGAGGGGCGTGTGTGGAGCTGACACTACGTCATGGAGGAGGAAATTAGCTGTAGAGACAAAAAAGTCGAGTGTAAACTTGGCAAACAGCAGTTTACAGCTCAACAACCAACACAGCTTATCTAAAAACGTTAAGCTAACTTGTCAGCATAAGGATCCTCCTTCAACTTTTGTGTTTAACACTTCAGGCTTTGTGTGTGAACATATCATAATTGGCATATTTCAATATGTTTGGTCTAATTAGGTTAAAATGGTTTAATATGGTCCAAATATGAGCTTTTTATCTTTATTTCTAATTCATTATGGGTTAATGAGGCTAACAGCTAGAGCGCACTGTAGCTGATTTAGTTAACCTCGTGATGATGTGCAGATTCTTTTTTTCTCCGTGACCAATCAATTGGTTGAAGATTAGGTACGATTTCAGCCCTGATTTCAAGTTCTGCAGGAGGAATAGGAAGACGTTTGCTCAAAATCCGTTCTCATGTTCGGCCATCTTGGATTCAATTTATGCTCCTTAGTAAAGTGGATGAAGGAAATGATACTAATCTGGCATCATGATTTGTTTAAGTGAAATTTCTGGTTCAGTTTGAGCTGAAGCTGTAACAGCAAAGAGTAAAGATGAGTGGAGAAACTTTCTGTGAAGAAACTTTGTTCTCTGCAGCTGCCAGAGGAGCAGCCAGCTGTTAAAGTGGTCAAGACAGAAACCATTTACACCTGATGCCTCTGCTCTTTTTAACACAACACCCCGATGATTTCACCTCACCCCTCGCTGTCCAGGGAGGAGAGGGGAGATGAGAGGGGAGGAGAGTGCACAGAGGACAAAGCGAGGAACGGAGATACAGCAGCGGGGGATACAAAGTTAAGAGGAAGACAGAGGAGTAGAGAGGTGATAAAGAAAAAACAAGAGAAGACACAAAAGGAGGAGAAAGAAAAAATGGATGAGACAAAAAAGAAGAGGTGTATGAGACAAGAAGAAGACGAGGAGGACGAAGAGAGGAGACAAAAGGAAGAAAGTAAAGAGTGTAAATGTGTGTGTGTGTGTGTGTGTGTGTGTGTATGCAGGCACTGATATACTGTACAGATGTGTGCTTCATGCAGATATACAGCAACTGACACTTTCTCCTGCCTATGCTTACATCAGTTAAGCTCCCTGGAACGGTGCACGCACAAACACACCCCAACCACAACACATAAAAACAAACACACAAACACAACACACACACACACACAACACAACACACAACACACACACACACCACACACACACACACAACACAACACACACACACACACACACACACACAGAGAGCTGATTTCACCCTGTGTGAAAAGGTTGTGTGCTGCTGAGAGAGCCAACTGTTCAGAAAACCTGCAGGATTATTAAATTGAATAATGTAGGGCTTGACTTTTTTGGTGACTGTCTGCTCCTGTTTGCATCACTGCCGGCAAAAATAGCTGAATATGTATCAAATATTAAAAGCAAAAACTGTCTCTTGGTTTAGTTTAACCCACGGTGGCGTTTCAGAATCTGCATTATTGTCTGGCAGCATAAAGCAGAGGCAGCTGAATAGTTTAACCTCATTTCACTCACTGAGAGCCCTTTATCTCCTGAATGTTTTAGCATTTTATGAATTTAGACACACTGTTTTAGAACTACTGCTTATATTCATAATCCATTAGTCAACTAATCAACTGTTTATCCTATAGAATAAAAAAGTATACAAACAAAAGCTCAAAAGTTAAAGGATTTCTAATGATCTAAAAAGCACAGATTACATTCCAGCAGCTGGAAACAGTGAGTTATTGGTAATTTTTGCTCAATTCATCTCCAGTCATTTCAGCTTCGATAAGTTTAATTATGGTAAACAAACATCCTTTTCAACTACTAATTCCAACTGTAGCCAGTAGTACTCAGCTGGCAGGAAACATGCTAGCAGTTTAGCTTCCTAGAGGTAGTGCTAGCTTAGTTACCCTGGTTGTTCCTGGGAAAAACAACAGCTAGACTGTTTTATGACACCAAACAGGAAGAGGATGGAGCAAAACCTTTTAGACTTTCTGATGATAGAAGACAGCAGCTGATAGAAAAACACTTTCAAATGTCTGCTCTTCAGTGATGTGGACAACAATGACGCATTACAAGCAACGCCAATGATATGAAATGGTATACACCTCCGGTCTCTGAAGTGGGCGTTGCAAAGCGGCACCAGCTACCTCATTCAGGCCTATGGAACTGGAATGAAACGTGACAGCAGCTAATATTAATATCTAACCTGATGCAGACTTAACTGTCTGCATCCTTTGGGAAAGAAAAGACAGACATGTTTTTCCTGTTATTTGCAGGTATTTTTTTTACACTATGATGAATAAAACATGAGATACAGTACAAAATTGTGCCTGATTTTGCAGCTTGTTTTTATCTGCCAGCCTAATATCTGATCAACCCAGTACAAGATAATATCAGTCTAATACTATTCTCAGTTTTCCCTCCAAAAACAGTAAAATAATAGTGACAACAATAGTATTATTAAGTGCCTCAAGCTTCTGTTTACTTGGTTGAAAAGTGACATTGGCAGCAGTGTAACCAGAATCAGAACCCACAGAGAGAAGAGAGATCTGTGTTGCCAGATCTCAGAGTGTGTTACTGAGCCAGAGACAGGTCTCAAATCAGATTTTCTCCTGATTTGTCTGAAGAATGAAATTTTAGTGTCAGAATGTTTGGGAGATCTGTGGCTTGTGAAAATTGTGTCTAACATTTATTTCACTGACTGTCGGGCGAAAGAATCACAATCTGTGATCAGGTTCACTTCTCCCATTAGAGTGAAAAAACTCAGACCTGCTGCTGGTCTCCTAAAGGGGCGGAGAGGTGGAGAAACCCACATGACACATACAGGAAGTGCACCGTCTCTTTTCTCAACTGCCGCTGATGTGGAGGAGGCTGATGGGAAATAATCTTATTTTGCTGTTGTTTTATTTTGAAAATACACCGACATCATCTCAATTCATTTGACAGATTATGCTACATGCAGCATATCTCTGTGTAACTATTGGTAGGGTTCGCTTTAAAACTGTTGAATACAGCACAGTCGGTGTGTAAACTTATATAAAAGTCACAACAGTTTGTTTCTTAGCAGAGAGAATAAATCACTGTGTTCACATTCAATGGTGAATTTCACTGTTGAAGAACAACTGTTCTGTCATAGCTGGTGTGATGTGTTTCAATCAGTAAAACTCTTTGATTATAACGCAGCCTGAGCCTGAGCACAGAAATCAGAATTGTTCCTCTCTGTGAAAGGAGACTTCAGTCATCTTTAGTCTGCGGAATCAATGTCTCTGAATGCATTCACACACACACACACACACTGACATAATGGAGAAAGCCTGAAGCTGACAAGATCTAAGCTACTAAATGAATCTATTATGTATAGCAGAGAAAGGACTACACACACACACTCACACATCACTCATTCAGTGAGATCTACTATATGGTAATGACGGACTGTCAGCAGCCGCCGTATCTGACAATCAGACCTGTCAGATTATTCAAAAAGAAAAAGAAGATTAAAAAAAAAAAAAAAAAAAAAAAAAAAAAAAAAAAAAAAAAAAAAAAAAAAGAAACTCGGGGTATGAATCAGAGTCCCCCCGTATGCTCTTCATGTGATCTCTGATGACTCCGTCTAGACATGAACATGAAAAAGTCTCTGGAGCGAGACGCGACCGGGACGAGACTCTCTGCATGGAGCAGCTCAGTTAAATATTAAACACTGGGAGAGGCTCTGAACAGATTTTAATGTTTAGCTAAATGTATAAAATGAAAGTTAAGAACAAAAATAAAACTTACTTGAAAAAAAAAAAAAAAACCCTGTGCTTTTTTAGTACTTTTTAGTGCTTCTTCAGTGCCTCCTACTCCTGCCTATGTTTGTATAACTTAAGAGTCCAGTCTGCCAAGCTGTGACTATTATGTCGGTCTCACACTAAACCACTTTTCAAGAGACTTCACTGTCATTTCCAATGTGAGAGCTGCGTCGCGCTCCTGTCGTCTCGATTGTTTGGTGTCAGTCTATTTTTCGTCTTAGCGTTCTGAAAAAATTAAACGTGTTTAATATTATCATCGGTTTTTAGTCTTGGTTCATGCAGACAGTGCAGACGTTCAATGACACGTTCTCCAGCAGCAAACAGGAAGCTGCAAACTGATGGTTTGGTGTGAGGAGGACATTAAATACATAAGGAAGGCAAGGAAAACAATTTCAAAATAAAACAGGAAATCATAAATACAAAGTACAGTCATACAGATGTTTTTGCTCTTCCTACATCATTATTATTATATTTATTAAGTTAGTAAATCAACAAACTTCCTATTGAAGTCCTCACACTTCACAGTTACCTCTGATGGTCGGGGGGATTACAGCCACTGAACTCATTACACCAGCCACACACTGGCACAAGCAAGGACAGAAACTGGGGAGCGCAGAGTGTGTATTTGCGAATAAGGAAACATACACACACACACACACACACACACACACCTCTGCATCATTACAAGGCTCCAGGAGCAGCCACACAGGCTGAGCAACAACTGGAGCAGAAGAGCAGCCAGCCTAAAGTATTTGGTGACTAAGAGAGCAGTTGAGAACGTGGTGGGTGGTGAACACTCGCATGAACACAGAAAAAGAGACAACGGACGCGTGAGATGAGAGAAGGCTGGCTCAGAGACACTCAAATAACTGGGATCAAAGCTTCAGTGTTCTCTGCTTGTCACAGTGTAAAAGCCTCTGGTAACAGCCTTTAGACCATGATGGGACTCTAAAACCCCTTATTAATAATGTGGTAATGACAGAACAACAAAGACGTGGGGACGCACACTTATCCTTAATCCTACGAGGATTACAACCTATTCAGGTCGACGGCTTCCAGCCGATACCCACTGATAAATAACACAATAAATATGTATTCAAATAAACTGCATTATACACATGCAAGGATGAAGACTGATCTGACTTTCAAATGACTGCAGGACACCGACGCTGTGTATGTTCGCTAATCACAGAGCATTATTGTGAGTATGATAAACAAATTAATCATCCAAAATTGGCAGGGGTTTCATTTTCTGGCCGGCAGATTGATAACACTTGAAAACAAAATCTGTCTTCATGATTTGTGAAGTCCATTAGGAGTCAGCAGTGCCAACGGTTGTAGTTATCTGGCTATCGCACATAGGATCTGACAGGAAAGCAGTATTCACTGATTTGTTTTGAGGTCTTTCCTTTGCCACTTGGGACCTGGGCAGAAGCTGAGAACACAACACTGACATATTGTCACTTTGTTATAAGGAACGTGTCTGCAAAGAGTAGCCTATTCTTACATCCTGCAGAGACAGAGCTCACATTATGGTTCATGTAGAGTCACGTTTCTGGCCTCCTGATGAATGTAACTCCAACATTCACTCTTCTTTTAGCTTCACTTTACCTCCTTTTGAGGAAAATATCTTGGTCTTCAGCTGCTAAAGCTACAATATTCACCAGCTAGTCACTAAGTCCATCTGTCCAGTTGATTCATCAGAGCTTTCAACCAGAGCTGATGATGAGAGGAACAGTAAAGTTACAGCCAGTAGAACCAAAACAATTAGCTGAAAGACACAGATCTCCTTTGCTACGTTGATGTGCCGTCCACACTACTCCGGAGTTTCCGAGCACCGAAAACGGAGACTTTTGAAAACGATACTGGCCCCGTTTTAGTTTGAAAACTGTTGTAGTCTGGACGGGCGAAAACTGAAACCTTTGGAAACGATGATGTAGACACCTGCGGTTGCTCCCTCACTGGGTCTTATCGGTTTCCACTACCAGTGGTGAATACAACCTGGATAATGAAATACAAGTGTTACTGACCTTGTTGTCTTTGCTAGCAGCTGTTGTTCAGTTAAATTCTGCATTTTGACATTACACTTGTCTTTGTTGTTCCTTGCTCCTAGTATTTTTTTGCAACCAATCAACTGCAGAGAATACAATCTGCTTCCTGTTTACACCGGCTCGCACATGCCCAGTGTACGTGATTGCTCAGGTATGTGTGTGTTTTCAGGTGTGATAGTTTGGACGGAGATTATTTCTGATAAAGAGCTAAAACAGCCGTCTGGACGGAGATCGTTGTGTTTTCAAATGAAAACACAGTCATGTGGACGTAGCCTAAAATACTTTGCAGAGTTAAGGAGAACTGTGGTGTCGGGTGATAATTCTCTTTGGGTTCATCACTAAAAGCAACTCCTTTCTCATTACACAAATTTGATCCATTGTTAGCATAAAATATTGCTTAGTGCAGCTTTAAGGTATGCTCTTTTTGTCTCAATTTGCCAAGCCAAGCGGGTTTAGTAAAATCTCAAATAAAATATAATTCATTGTCTCACTGCCAGGATTATGCTAATCACCTGTAATTACTTCCCATCAGCTTTCGGTCCATATTTGATAAGATTGATACATCACAGTATTTCCCTCCATGAGCAACTTTTTGTTTTTTTGCAGTCTGCCTCAGAAGAGAAGCCCAGAGCGGCTCACCGACCTGTTGTTACTAGAGCTCCACAGAGAAGCCTGAGAGAGGAGATGTAGAACTATGTTGAGATGGTTTTTGGTTCTTAAAACCACAAATATATCTTCTTACGGATCAACACTTCTAATAAACACCGGAGACGTGTAAAATATGGGACCTTCAAATTTTGGATATCGCCCAAACCTATCTAAGTGTTAGCATATTTTTTTAACCTAGTTACCACAGATACAAAAATACTGTTTGGTGTCAGTCTGTGTGAAAATTTTTAAGCAGGCCTTCATACTGAAAACAGAACTGCATCTAAAAAAAAAAAAAAAAAGAAATCATAGGGCTCGTGTTGGTGGGAGCATGTTGCTTCAGGCTCCACCGACGAGATAAAATATGGTCGACACAGGACCGTTCGAGTGATCAGTCCATGAGCGTGAAGGCTTCTCAGACACCGAAACACTGCATGGTGTTGCACAGAACTATGAGACTGGATTCGACAGCTCTTTGAAGTTGTCATAGCAACAATCATTTTATTGTCTGTATCAGTGATTGTGAATAAACAGGAGATTTATGTTTTTCCATGTTACAAAGTCATCTACTCATGTATATGACAAATACAGTTTTGTTGCCAAGATACACGATATTGTGTTGCCCTCTTTGCTGATCACCCTGCTGGAGCCTTTTGCGTCTTGAAAATGACTCTTTTGTTGATGTTATCTCCCCTTTAATTTCAAAAATGACAGGTACACTTATACATAGAAATGAGTGTGTGAATGTGAACTGTTCGCACTCGCACACTGACCCAAATTTGTATTACCATGATGAGTGTGAATTTTACATAAAGATTTCTTCTGGGGTATTAGACGGAGCCATCACGCAGCCTCTCATGTTATCCATATCAGCCTAATCCTAATGATGGTGGTGCATGAGGACAAGCTGCCCGTACTAACGCTGAGGAGAGACACGCATGTTTCAAGGAGACTACTGCACCATTTCATCAAGGGTATGATCGGACTCACAACATAGAGACAACATAAAGGAATGGTTTAACGACAGAGTCTTATGAATTCATGTGGACAGGAAGACGGAGTCATTTTCAAAATCAGTCCGTGTTTCTGTGTGTGTGTGTGTGTGTGTGTGTGTGTGTGTGTGTGTGTGTCTGTGTGTGTGTGTTCTCCAGACAAAGCACTAGGGGAGTACTGAAGCCTGCATGCCCTCCGGCTATGACTTAGTTGGATCAAGAAGAGAGAAGAGGCAGAGAGACAGACACAGAGAGGAGAGGAGAGGGAGAGACACAGATACAGAGGTACAGAAAAAAAGACGGTGAACAAAACATACTCAACTTAATCAGTAATGAATCCAACATTTTGATAAAATAATATCTTTTCTTATGTCTTGCTCTTAAAACAGATATTACTGTTGCAGTGGAAGGAATAAATTTGCTCTCTCTGCATTTAATTCTAGGTGGTATTCAATCTGTAATCTCGACTGTTCTGCTGCTTCATATTGAAGTTGTTCCGATATAAATGGTTTATAATGGCGCTCCAATACCACTCAAAATAAGAGAAAGAAACCCCTAAATTATTTTGATGGATGTTAATTATAAGTAGTAGTGATGGTAAAGGATCTCAGTAGTGTTTGTGAGTCTGTGTAATTTGAATATTATCCTTTGAGAAGTGTTTTGAGTCTCATTGCATTTGGCTTGAAAAGGAAACTCCGGGTTATCAGAGCACACAATTACACACCAACACGCACAGACACATACACACGCACACACCCATACACACGCATAACAGATGGGGCCCTAGGGGGTGTCTTCCAGGCAGAAGGATCCCAGGGACCCCCCCTAGAGACAAAGCAGAGAGGAATGGAGGAGAAAGGGGAATCTTTCATGCACAAACACACATATACAGAGTGTACCTGCAGGTTTATTGTTAATACTTCTGAACACATTTTAAAGCTACCAAGATTTAAATTTCGACTGAGTTTAAGCCCAAAATAAAGAAAGCAAGCTGCCATAAGCATAAGTGATCAAATTTAAAGGGTCTCATATTGTATAAAGGTAGATGTCCATGTGTTGTTTGATTATAGATCAGGTCTAGGTTCTATATTAATACTGTGAAAGTATCAAAGCCTCAGTCCACAGAGAAATGCACACAGCCTGTATTCAGAAACTGAGCCTTAAAACCAGACGTCAGGACTTCTGTGACATTGTGATGTCACAACAAAGCCCTCAACCATGCCCCAAGCCCCGCCCAGTGTTTACCTGAAATCTGATATATTTCTATTGGATCACTCAGAAAACAGTCACAACACTCATGAACCTGACTGATATTTCAAATGCAGCAAATTCAAATTGAACATCTTTAATCATTTTTTTACAGAGATAATCTTTAAGGTTTTCAAGAAATCAAAGCTTTACTATTTATGTATTATATCATTCAACATGTTTACATTCATAATTTTCTCTTTATGTAGTAGTTTCTATTGTTGGTGGTCATTCCTGCCTGGGGTTCAAATTGCCTTCACACACAAGGGATGTTAGTGTGTAATTTTATTTCAGCCTCACCGTTACAACTCTCTCTCCTGACACTGTATCAGAGCTGGATTAAGTTACTGCTAATGCAAACCAAACATTCATGCTGCTGCTGCTGCTGCTAGTTTACATTAAAACCATTTGACAGACAGAATATGAGGTGGTTTATTGTGAAGCAGCCACAGAAAATAAGCTGCATTCGTCACAGAGATCAGTGCTGACAGCAATCGTCAATCTAAAATGTGTCTTCAAAACAAGACCTGATCATTTTACCACATTTAATATATATAATAACATTGTGGTGAGTAATAAGAGGAGGGGGCAGCCACAGTGAGCTGCAGGCAGAAAGGTTGCATGCCTCCAACTACAAAAAAAAAACAAACATCTGCGGCATGAAACCAGTTCATGGTTCAAGTTACTGAGAAAATTATTACATCAATGAGTGTCTGTTTGGCTGCACTGTAACAGACTCACTGATTGCTTTTCTGTTGCACTTCTGATAAAGAAGCTGCTCAACAAGTGTTTTCTACCCCCCAGAATTCTGGGACATGTAGTATCAAACTACACTTGCAGTTTCCGCAGTCATCACGAGTGTTGCCAAAAGCAACCAGGACCGAAATCCCACAGATTATAACTTCACAGACTGGCAGGCCGCCTGCAGGCACATATGCCACACGAGTCTCATTCTCAACAGTTTCACAATCACCCACACTGCGAGTCCCCTCGGTTTAACACATTAGATCATGAACTGTTCTGGAAATAAACAACGAGCTCAAAGAAACTATGAGCGTAACTAATCAATATTATACCTCTGTAATCACTTTGTATTTCTCTGATTTCGTTCATTAGCTCTACACAATTTATATTTTATAAGTTTACTGTCACTGTACCCTGCCACTGATTTTTACATATAACAAACTGATATATGTAATTATGTTTCAGTTACCTAAAAGTTTAAACCTGTTGTTAAAAATAAACCAAACAGCCACAGATGTGTAATGTAAGCTATTTGAAGAAGTGGATTGCAGTTTTGATGTAACCTGATTTTAAACTTTCCTCCTCTGCCTCTCTTGTCCTTTCAGCACAGCTCTTCTTTTTATTCAGCTCTCCTTCTCTTCGTCAGTCACCCTCTCACTCTCCTGCCCCCCTCTTTCTTTTATTTGCCTTTATTTTCCTTTTGTCCCCCCCCCTACTTCTGACCTAACTAAAAAGCTGTGCGCACAGCCTCACAATGAAGTGCGTTTCTTTCAAATGTTAATGCTTTTTACTCACGGCTCAGTGCACAGCGCAAGGCAAGAAACAGACCTGGTCAGGAAAAACAAGACTATGTACAGACACACACAGACACACACACATACACATACACACCGCAGAATGGCTAAAGTTACAGTGAATCCAAATGAACTGCCACTGAGTTGCCTTCAGTTGTGATGATGAACTAAGAAACCCAACAGAGTGAAAAATGAGAAGCACAGAATTTAATAAGAAAGAAAGAAAGAAAGAAAGAAAGAAAGAAAGAAAGAAAGAAAGAAAGAAAGAAAGAAAGAAAGAAAGAAAAACTAATATTACAAATGGAGACAACGATGGATCTCCACAGGCTTTTCATCATTCATGACCATTCCTGTGTATCACACAGGAAATCTATTACACATTGAGTGTGTGTGTGTGTGTGTGTGTGTGTAGGCCTCAGACTTGATTGTAAGATTTGACAGAGGGGAAGAAAACAATCTGCAGGATGGTAATACGTGTGAATCTATTGATATTCATGCTGCTTTGTCAAATGTGAGTGGGAATAAGTCAGATAAACTAAATCTCACGGCTGCACTGTGTGTGTGTGTGTGTGTGTGTGTGTGTGTGTGTGTGTGTGTGTGTGTGTGTGTGTGTGTGTGTGTGTGTGTGTGGCTCGAGTCATTGCATTCTCACATTCAACGCTGTGTGCAAATACTTTATTTAAGTGGATGTTCAGACCCATGAAAAGCGATTAAGTTCATGTAATCACAGTTGTTGCACTAACTCGATTCTGTTTGGGGTTACATATTTCATTTTAATTGATTTTAATACAGTGAGCTTATTTCATACTTACTCAATGTAAGTACAAGAATGTAAGGACTATATAATGACTGATGAATGAATGATAAATGAAGAATAATAAATCTACTCTTCCAAAGCACATTGAGCGAACATCCCTGAAGAGAGTTTGACAAGAGCTGAAGTCACGTGTCTGTGTCAGTCCAGCGGAAGGTTCCTTCAGTTGGGCTCAATGATATGCGAATAAAATCATATAGCGATTATTTTAGCAGATATTGCGATTGTGATATGAGTCACAGTTTCAGTTGGAAGGGACGAGCATGATCCTTTACATCTGGAGAATATCATTTGCAGGCCAGCGCGTCTCTGTAGCAACACAACGCTTCATTTATGGTCTGCTGTGACACATATCACCTTTATCAAAAAAACTGCACCCCTTCGATTTGGACGTTGCATTTGCTATATTGCAATTTCAATAATATTTCAGTTAGTCGGAGGCGACCTGATAACTGAGTGGTTACAGTGCATACCACATGGCCGCATGTGCTCTGAGCAGCGAGTCCCTGGTTCAACTCCCAACTGTCCGGGCTCTTTGCTGCATGTCATTCCCCTGGTCTCAGTTTCCTGTCACTCTACACTGTCCTATCAAATAAAGGCTTACAAATGCCCAAAAAATTACTTAAAAAATAATTAAAAATGAATTGTTCAGGCATGGTTTTGTGGGGATTTTTAGAAATATGGGTGAAGGAATGATGACCAAAAAAAGAATCTTTCAGGTAAATGAAAGAAAATAAATACATAGTGTTTATCACAACTCACACATCATTTCCTTTTTTGCATTTTGGCTCCTGTTTGGTTTTTGAGTGACGGAGTGACATTGACTGTGCGTCTTTGCAAAGGCTTTTTTTCAAGCAGCTGAGAGCTGGATGTAATGTACGGGAGAACAGTGTTACCAACTGCCTGCTCAAAATCTCACTAGCAGTCATGTTATGGGAGCCGACACACATACAGATTAAGCACCATTCTCTCACCCCCAACTAATTATAGAATCAGGCTGAATCTCCACCAGATCGGCTGTCATTTGACGGTCAGTTTAGGGTGAGGGGGTGAGGGGGTGAGGGGGGCGCGGGGGGGGGTTGGGGGGGGGGGGGGGGGGCGATTTCCAGTAGCCGTCTGAACTAATTGCCTGAATGATTAAAGATCTGACTGTTGGAAAACTGATGAATCTCTGATATGGCAGAAAGTTTGGTTGACCACCATCTTGCACTTTGAGCAGCTCTGTGGTCAGATGGCTGCTGTCGAAAGATCTGGTATAGACTGCAGCGAGCTTGTTTTTATGTAGTTGATGTTTAAGCATTTAACATGTTGTGGCTATTACTGTAATGATGTACATGATTAATAAAAATGTACAGTGTCCTAAAGTTACTATAATCACTGGGTCTCCATACCTGAGACCTTTATCAATCTGTTTTTATTCACTACAGGTTTAATGCATCAGCTGCAGCTAAAAGTGAACAAACCATTATCAACAGCCTCGCAGCCAATAAGCTGCTGTTCTGCTTCACAGTCATTCTACAGGAAGTTGTATTTTATACTTTGTATTGCATCATATTATGCGACTCAAAGGACACGTGTCGGTTATCACCAGCTATCCATTTGGGTGCAGGTTAACAGGTTTAGCAGCTCTGTGTTTAGCTCACTGGCGACCTGTTGAGCTTGATCGCTTGTCCTGATTCCCCCCTGACCAGTAAGGAGCTAATGTCTCCCTCTGGGACCATTACTGTCTTTGTTTCTGTGGGACCACAGCTTAGCGCAGCAGGGGCTCAGTGCTGAGTTAGCTGATGTCGCCTAACCATATGGTCTGAGGCAGATCAAGGCTCTCCCACAGGAGATGTTAATGGATAAATCCTTCGGCTCATGTGATATTCAGACTGATATTTAACAGTCTGATGTAGCTGTCTCTTGTATTGTCTGCTTCAGGAAGTGTCTGTGTGGCTTTGAAAGGTAAGCAGAGCCACACAGACTTTCCAACTTAAGCTTCCCGTCACTGATTGATGGTTAAATCAAATTTGAGTCATTGAAGAACCCAGAGAAACAGTTCTGTTTGCAGTGTACAGCAGTCTTATTTTATTCTACCTATGTTTTATTGCTTCTTTATTATTATAAAGTGAGTCAATCCCCATAGACTCCCATGTTAAAATGTCCAACTTTAAAGCAGAAACAAACATGTTTACAGCCTGGTACAAAAACAGTTCTGGTCTCTACAGCTAATTTCCTCCTTCATGACAACTGTAAGGGGAGTCAATTTTTTTTATAACTCAACTATTTAAATTTTATTCAGGCTTAATGTTCTGAATAACTGAGGGCATGGCCAATTTGAGTGACAGGTGGGTGAGTGTGAGTATGTCTGCCACAAACCGGCATCTTAGTTCCACATTCCCCTCCTCTTTGCCCATTTTTAGATTAACCAGGAGTCAGGGGCAGAGTCAGGCACTGGTAAGATGGCAACGGCGGAGCAGCTCGCTCTGAGCTTCAAAACTGCTCTTCAGAAACCTTTGGCTTTGTGCATCTTTATTTAAAGTCTCAGCTAAATACCTGTATGATGTACTATGTGACTGTAGCAGATGACTTAAATATTAAGATACTAACAGTCACACCAGCAATGATATGATTTTACAATTTTAGTAGTTTTAGTTTTCTATTGACTGATTTCTTTTATTCTGGATTTATTCTTTCACTCACTACAAAGGCCTGTTGCCGCCTTTTTCTCTGTTGGGCACTCCCAAAATTTCCACTTCCTCTCACAATAACACTTCCACTGAAAACACTGTAAATCTGTGTAATCTGGTGTGGCAAAGAGCTTACATCACATGACACTTGAACGTCTCTCACAATTACAAGGACAAGAAATCAAAACCATAACGAGTGGCTCTTACAGACCTGAGTACGACCAGTCGATGTCTTCAGGGAGTTTCTTCAGGCCTCGGAGCAGCGGCTCTGCGGCCACAACTACAGGAGAGAGAGACAGAGATTTCTTAGTGTCATTTTGCATTTTCAACAACTCACAGACTGACAGGTGAAACCATGACCAGAGCAGCTGCTGTGTGGCACTGACATATGATAAGTGGCAAGTTTTTCTGTCATGGGATACAACTGTTCAGCCTGTTAGGAGAGAGACCGACTTCTCCTCTCTGACTGAAAGGAGCCAAACATGCTAACACTGTCATATATGATGTCAGTGTTGTATATATATATATAACAACCAATCTTCAGCCTATGTGAGAAAAGCTACATAAGATAAGTTCCTTATCAGTCCTGCAGTAGGGACATTTGCATATTTTACAAATGCCATATATATATACCAAAGATGGCGACTAACATAGTGTTCTGTGTTCTAGTGTTTCTTTCTTTCACAACTTTTTTCAGCTCCACTGTACATGAAGTGGATTTTTTTTTTTTTTTTTTTACATTTTTTCCCAAAGGTGAGAGTGAAATCATTTCTTAGCAACACATACAAGTTTCTGAGTTGTAGCAGAAATGCAACACTAACCTCTGGTCTCTCTGACAGACAAACACCCATTCCCTGGCCCCTTACTCTAACCTTAACCATCATAACTGAAGGCCTAACCCCAACCCTCTAACCCTGCAACCAAATCTCAACCCTCAAACAGCCATTTAAACTTGTGGGGTCCATATTTTGGTCCCCACAAAGCAGTCAAGCGTATAGTAATTATGCTTTAGCTTTAGTATCAATTAAACCTGACCTTAACCTCAAAACATGTCATCACCTTAGAATTTAATGATTTCCATTATGAGGCCGGTTTTTTGTCCCCATAAGGAAGACAAGGCCCCATGATGTGAGTGTGTAAACAGAAGTAGGCCCCCACAACATGAGTAATACCTGGATCACACACACACTGCATGCACACACGGTACCAACATCATTTGTTATCACCACACAGTTCACCACTTTACAGGGTGCAAGGGGCACTACATCACCATTAACCACTATCATTATTTTCAAACACCAACACCACACACACACACACACACACACACACACTATCTATTTCATGGTAGTAATTTTCACTCAGGGACAGTAGAGGATACACTGATGTATGAAGTCACAGGTTGAGGAATCAGTGTGTGTGTGTGTGTTTGTGTGTGTGTGAGAGAGAGAGAGAGAGAGAGAGAGAGAGAGAGAGACAGAGAGAGAGCGCTACTCATCTAACTGATTCTTGCACTATCTGAATCTATCTGTTCACTAACAGCTTTGTGTCCCTCTCTAGCTCTCCACTCTTACTCCTTGACATATGACACTGAATAAACACACAAACACACATAAGCATAGCTCTCTCTTCCTCTACTAAAGTCAGTCTCTCTCTCTCTCTGTTTTCATTTTCTCTCTCTCTCTCCCACTCTTTCTCTTCCTGCTAACCTTAACTGGAGTGAGTCAGTGCTGTGTGTAATGGTCAAAAATGCGATTACAAAGAATTCACTGTATCTTTATAAAAAGACCTCACAGATGGTGCTTTTTTCCATAGCTGGCATGAACACTGTGCTAACCAGTATTTTTAATCCTTTAAAGGTCCATATAGTATAAAGGTAGATGTCCATGTGTTGTTTGATTATAAAGCAGGTCTAGGTTCTATATTAATACTGTGAAAGTATCAAAGCCTCAGTCCACAGAGAAATGCACACAGCCTGTATTCAGAAACTGAGCCTTAAAACCAGCCGTCAGGACTTCTGTAACTTTGTGATGTCACAACAAAGCAGTCACCACTCCCAGCCACACCCCAAGCCCCGCACACCTGGACCCATCATCCAACCCTGCAGGATTTTGTTTCTCTGAGTGTTTACCTGAAATCCGCTAAATTTTTATTCGACCACTCCAAAAACAGTCAGCCAATCAGAAGAGAGGCTCAGAGCCTTCTCTCTTCTGATTGGCCTGTTGTTACTGGAGCTCCAGAGAGAAGCCTGAGAGAGGAGATGTAAAACTACATTGAGATGGTTTTTGATTCTTAAAACCACAAATATATCTTCTTATGGATCAACACTTCAAATAAAACAAGGGAAAAGTGTAAAATATAGGACCTTTAATTTGTATCTGATTTGTAGCTAATGGCAGCAACATTATCAAGTGTTACGCCTTGATGAGAACGTCATTTATCCAAATATCCCAATATTAACACAATAACCCTGCCAAGATTTCATTCTCATTATAATGACACAAACTGAAAACATGCTTCATATGTTTTAAAAGTTTTAATTGTGTTAGAAGAGTGACAAACTTCATCCTCAGCATTTTAATTTTGAGTTTTTGCAGTCTAATGTACGCATATGTATTTACAGTGATACCGTAAAGCACTTTAAACATAGACAGATAGCATATCTTGTTTTTTACGTGGAGTTAAAACTAGCAGGCACTTAGACAACTGCTGCACTACCCCTATATAGTGAGGAGGGGGGAGCATTGGTCACATGCTAATACAGATTACAATAGAAATAAGGGGGAACTAGCATTAAACAACACAAATAAACAAAAAGTAAAGGCAATAAACCAATTCATCCTTCTTCTTTTTTTGTGTATCTGCTTACAAACACAGTAAATCACAAACCTGTCCTCCAACAAGATGAAAGCCCTGTGTTGAGTCAGATTTAGGTCATGGACAACTATCATCACATCCACAACAAGTCTGTCCATGCGGCACAGATGAACTCAGCATAATCCCATTGTTTACCGTGCAGAGCAGCAGGATAAAACACTGGGTAAATTACTGCACATATGCGAGAACTTGCACTTGTTCATACAGTTCTTATCACACTGTAACATGCAGCACATCCACTCTGAAAACAAAAAAGCCTCCTGTGTCATCTGTAAAATCTTCCACATCAATGAATATTCAACAAACCTTGATACAGATGCAGCCACAGGGGGATTTTAATGTTGTGCTTCAGACTTGTTTCACTTACTTTTGCCTCTTTCCCATTTTCCCATGAGAGACTGATGCTAAAAGTAAAAAATATTCTCCTTTTTTTCTGCTTTTGGAGGTTGCATGGAGCTCTCTGCTGACTAGTTGGATGCGGAGCTAAAAACAGGGTATTTATGGGTCTTTAAGAGTCTGAGAAGTAAGTCAGTTATTAGGCATTAAAAAAATTTAATGACATGTAATCACAGCATTTTTCATGATGCTTCTTCACCTTTGAAAGATCATTCTTGAGTCCTGTGAATAAGTTGAGAAAAAAGCATAGAGAAATGCATTTTAGAAATAGCTAATGAACAGGAATGTGTATGTGATGGATGAATTCCTGTGGGAAATTATATTTTAAAGTTAAAATATGTAACTTTTCCACATTAAAATGTCTAAAGATGACGAGACTTATGTTATAAATGTTGTTGAGTTGTGTACTTACATTATCCCCAATGTTTTCAAACCTGTGGAGATCTGTGATTTTAATCATGGTAACGGTACGTTTCATTTGGTTGCCTGTCAGTGACGTCATAACCCCTATGTGTATGCGTCAGTGTCATGTTTTTCCTTTTTATCCAGTTTTAAGCCACGTTTTTAAGATAAATATTTTACACTTTGGTCGTTTTTATCTCTGTATTTTAACCCGAGGAAGGATTTTAGTCATCGGACGTATGGATCTTAAGGGGATAGTTGGGGGTTTTTGACGTGGGGTTGTGTGAGGTAGTCATATGTAGTTGGTACATTACCTACAGTAGATTATGTTGTGCATGGTCCCAGTTAGGAAAGCTGACCGGGTGCACCGGCAGAGTAGCAGAGCAATGTTTTGCTGTGCACGAGGCCATTAGAAAAAGCATGTTTTAGACGTCCACAGAAACAATCAAATATCAGTTTAAATGTAACTGCATGTAGAATACTTTCGGCGGGTTATCTTTCTGTGAAAACAGCACTTTTCTTTGGCACTACCGCATTCCTTTGTACAAGTGCACCTACGGAGTGCACTGTATTACGCCGCTTTCTGATTCACTCAGGTGACCTGCGGCTGCGGAGTAATACAGTGCACTCTGCAGGTGCGCTCTGCCACTCTGCCGGTGCCCCGGTCAGCTTTCCTAACTGTGACTGTGCTCATCATAAACTACTGTACCGCCTACATTTGACCAACTCACACAAAACCATGTAAAAAAAAAAACAAAAAACCACAAACTATCCCTTTAAGTTATCAGAGAAAAAAGCCAAGTAAATGTTAGACAGCTCAGCTCCCAGCTCCTCCAAGACGTCCTGTGTCCACTGAACTGCGTCAGTGAATCACTGACTTTAAATGTGAAACTGCTTTATTCAGAGTTTCTACTGGTTTTAATCCCCTGGTCTGTTTGTTCAGGAGAGGAGGAGACCTCTGTGGATAATTCAGCTCCAGGTAAAAACCTCCTGAACGACACTGAAGGAATCCAAACTGGGATGGCAATGATGGTGAAGACAACAACTCCCATGATCCCATGCTGCTTCACAACATCACCAAACGGCATCTTTTCTTTTTGTTTTGATTGAGAGACTCCTAGTGGCAGAAGTTACAGAGTGTGCATTTAAGTTTAGTAAACGTGATCAGTGCTACACAGTACAAGACCAATATATTATATTGTGAAGACAGATGGACCTAAATGTCTGTGTCACAAAAGCAGATCATGTAAAGAAACTTGAAAGATGTGTACCAGTCTGTACTGTAAGAGTCCAGCATCATTCAGACTGCTCTCTGTGAATTCTGTGTATCTGATGATCACATTCATGTCGGCACAAAGAGAGAAAGAGAAAGAGAAAGAGAAATGAATGAAAGCAGGGGAAAGGGCGAAAAATGGAGTTGACTGTGGGGCTGTAGCGTCAATAATGGCTTCATTAACATCACACTATGAGGGATTTTAATCTAACTTGCCCCTGGCAACTCAGTACAACACACACAGACCCACACACACACACACACACACACACTGTAATTTTGGAGATCTTATTAGAGAACAGAGTTTCCATTTGAAAAGGAAATCAATCTAATTTTATATTTTTTGGCATAGGGAAGAGAAGTTGTACAATTGAAATGGTTTTTTAATTTACTTTTATGCATGGGAAATTAACGAGGAGGTAGTGGAAATGCATTAAAAGTTCGTCTGAAATATTGAACTGAAATTTTGGACGACATGATCAATCTACTGTATGTTCTTTAGGATCGCAGCTATACATCCCATCTGGCTGATTCCGTCCATGTCTGTGGTGCATAACATTCTCCTGCTCTTCACAATATCTTTCCTCAAAACTACATCTGGCCACATTTACTAAAGTAAAACCAGGTGAACCGACTGACACCTGTTGTCCTTGATTCAGGTCGATCAGCTGATGTATCCTGACGGGACTATCAATTAAAAGTTTCTTTAACACACCTCAGTGAAGCTGCACAGGAACGATGCAGCCAAGTCAATTCTTTTACAGTGATGGATGACACCTGTCAGCCGACCGCTGTGTCTGAGCAGCTTTTTACAGATTACTGTTGGAGAGAAATATTTTTGTTGCTCCAACCTGCAGTGTTCAAACTGTCTGCACAACCCGGGATGTCTGGGACGGGGGGGCAGGGCTAAATAAACCTGAAACCTTGTCAGTATAGAGACAGAGAGTTAGCATTAGCATGACCACTAACACTGTGTCAGCCACTGCCAGTTACAAGCTAACAAACAACATAAACAAATAAAAGATGCTAACTATGCTAACCGTTCTGATCCGTCTGCTAGTCTCTGGTTCTGGTCTCAACAGATTCCTCATCTGACTCTGATTCTCTCTGCTCTTTCACCTGTCCACCTGGAGCAAGCAGGTGGTGGGCGGAGCACAGGGCCTGATACAGAACAGTGGTGGGCTTGTAGTAAGAGCTCTAGAGACACTCAGAGTAGTTGTCAGTCATAGGAGAGGAGTGAGGTGATGAGGCGGTGCTGCACGGGCCAGGAGCAGAGACACACTGGTGCTCTGCTTTAAGAGCACAGCGGATAGTGATGGGACTTCATTGCTGCAGGTTGGCCACGCATGAAGCTCGCAGCTGAATCACTGTATTATTCCACCCATCTGCACTCGATCTGCTTTATCGGATTTCCCAGGGGGGATTCAGAGCTCTGACATTAAAGGTTTAGGTGACTGCTGCAGCAACAAGACATTTTCTACGGATGGTGCTTTATTCATATAGGAAAGGTTCACCCTCACACATTCATACATTCACACAATGTGACAGTAAAAGTCTGGCTTACAGCTATGAATCTGGAACAAAATTATGCTTCAGCCCTATTTGAACTATGCCCCCGTGTTTTAGCAAGAGGGAGGATGAGTCCGCGTCTGTCACAGTGAGACAGAATAATGAGGCGAAATGAAATGCCAAATGAGGATGTGTGTCAGCCAGACACCTGATACTCTCATACTGAAGTGTCAGTCACTGAGCATAATTTACTGCAAGAGCACTACTCATAAACATGTTGACCAGAATAAAGACCATTACTTCTCACTTGTCAGTCAGCTGGATGTTAAAATCCCTATCACGGCAAAGGACCTTTCACTATTTGAGGCATTTCCCAATAAGAGGGACATCTGAGCTGAGCTGAGTATGCTACTTAAATCATGTAGTAGGTAATTTAAGTCCTTGACTGACAACATGCAAACACCGGTGAGATTTTCTGGGATATTTAGAATATGAATAGAAAAGTACCCAAAAAAATAATTTTCAGAAAATCTGCAAAAGAAAATTCAAGTAAATGTGCGTTTCCATCCACTACTATTATGCCAATATTAAGAATTGTGCACATTGTTTGGATGCTCTAGTGCCATTAGACCATCACACAAGGACACAGTGAGACAATTTAATTAAAAGAACGCCAATCAAAACTAAAACAAACTAAAACCATGTGGGAAATGTTACAGGAATGTGAGATTTAAGCTTGGTTCATGTTTCACATCGTCTCCCACTATTCTTTGTCTCTTCAGTGGATCTAACTGTAATGTGAGTTGTCTAGGTCTGTGGATAGAGTGACACTGTCTCTTTAAGAAAGATGTTTTTTGGGGTGATTAACTCCCTACTTTTGTCTTGGTTTTTAAGGCCATTTTTGTGCTTTTAATGTTAAAAAGACGCACACATTCGTGCAGCGAAAGAAAGAATTTGTCGGCCACTATTTTCCTGCAATTTCTATGTCATGATTTATTTGCCTGTTTGTCTGTTAACATGGCTGTTTGTGCCATTTTGTTTTTATTGATACACTAAATTTTGAAGGTTTTTTGAATGTCTCGTATTTCCACACAGGTTTTGTGAGGCACAAATTAAAAATGCACAATGGAAAGACACTTAACATCGATCTTTTTGAGCTGGTAATGAGTTTGCTTCAAGTCATGTTTTTTCCTCTTTTATGCCTCCGCGCCGGCAGCAGCCAGAGCCGCAGGCATTATGTTGTCAGGTTGTAGGTCCTTCCCATTCTCGTGCATATCCCAGTAACGCCTTGAGGGAATTTTTTTCAAATCTACAACAAATATTCACTAAGACTCAGCGATGAACTGATTAGAATTTGGAGGTCAAAAGGTCAAGGACACTGTGACCTCACAAAACACGTTGTGGCCATAACTCACAAATTCATACACTAATTATGACACAATTTAGCCCAAATATCTTCAAGGATTAAATGAAGTGACGGCATTTAATATCCATATGGTCAAAGATCAACTTCACTGTGACATCACAATGTTCTGCAAAAACACTCAAGCTGTAACTCAGGAAGGAGAGGTGGTGACCATTCTTACTGCAACTTGGCTGTTTGGTGGAGGGATATAACCACGAGGCGGTGATTCTAGTTCCATATAGAATTGTGCTGTATTTGGGAAGTTTTACCTACTATCTAATTCTTTATCGTCTATCTTTTCATACTGTCTTTCTGAAGAAATAATGATGAGTTCGACAGCCTTTCTGTTCTCACCCTCCAGACTAGTGTGTCCCCTCTGATCCACTTAGATCTGTCCATCATGTCCGGCAGTGATTTTGTGATGAAGTGTTGAAATTTACCGTTTTGGTGTTTTGGCCCTTGCACTTCTTCAGTTACTGGTTTCTTGTGTTTCCTAGAAGGCCTTTCGACGACCCCCAGAGCCGGCGCGTGGACTTGTTGCATTCCATCAAATGGAGACGTATGGGCAAAGAAACATGGCTACAGTAGCGGGTCGACTGGAGTTCGTGAACCCTTGGGCTTGTACTGGATCAGTGGTATCTAAAACTGCATTAAATTCAAGCCCAGTAGTAGCTAGTCTTTGGGTGGATTTTTAAACTATGTGCAACAGCCCTATATGGCTTTTTGGGATGGAGACGCTGCAGGGAGGATTCACTGAAGCTGGCTTTGTGTTATTAGTGCTGGGATAAGTGAACCGGTCCCAGCTGAACACTGATGAATAGCACCGTGTTGGATTACACGACTCCTGGGACTGATTTACCCCGAATCCCTCACGTCAGGGAATCGTTCAACGGCTGCGTTTTCACCGCCACAAACTGATTTTTAACAGTAGATGCGGTTACTGTTTCATTAAAAGAAGCCCTGTGTTCCTTCAGGGGCAGAACTCCTCTGTGTTCAACTCACACGAGGAAAAGCGCATCTGAGGTTTTGTGGATTTATACTCACAAGCAAAACTGCTTTCTGTAGAAAACTGAGAGCATCTGTCATTCGTTCATCTGTCTTCAAACAACATGTTTACATTCAGTACTAGAGCAGGAAGTGTAAAGTTCATAACACAGTAAACAAGAGTAGTACCTGAGCCACAAGGTAATTCACAACCAAACCAGCAGCAATGGTAGAAAAATGTATTCAAACAACTCGCAATGATCTCATTTACTACAAAAGCAAAGCAAAGCATGAAGGTGAATCTGCTTTCGACTGTATAGAAATAGAAGGTGTTCACAGCAACTCCATGCTGTCCTTCAAACACAGCACAGCACATCTATGGAGCCCTCTGTGAACACAGAGAGTAAAACTCGGACAAATTCAACTGACGACTGGTAAATATCTTTCGCTAAGTGAAAGGATTCAGACAACAGCTGACATGAGTGATCACAGACGAACACAGGAAACGTGTCACCTGTTGACCTCAGTGTCACACACACACACACACACACACACACACACACACACACACACACACACACACACACACACACACACACACACACACACACACACACACAGGCACATACCTCCAGGGGCCAAGCTATAACTTATATAGCATTCAGCTGCGTTGAGTGTCAGCTGGTTAAATCAGTACGCTTGACTTCTCCCTCATTCCCTGTCTCATTGTTTTTGTTGCTATATTTTAAAGAACCTTTGACAGGATGGTGACACACACACAGTCCGAGCAGAGAAGAGTGAGAGAGGATTCGTGACTTGTCGTCTGGTTAGTGAACATTTTCTAACGCGACTTTAAAACCATTAGTTAGCTCATATGAGCCCAGGCAGCTTGGGATCCGTCATGGTCCATTTGAGACCGACGTCTCTGATTCATCTCTTCAGTCCAGTTGGATGAACGAAGCCTCACAGTGAAGTCCAGCAGCACAGGTTATGAGTTAACGAGATTAGGCTCCTTATTAAATGGAGGATATTGTTTCTGAGTGCTAAACAAACCGAGCATTGTTCCACAGGGACTCGACTGTATTAAAGCCGCAATATAAAACCTTATCAGACAAGCCTATCACTAGAATCAGTGTGTGTGTGTGTGTCTGGTGTGTGTGTAATAGAGTGTGTGGAGTGTCGTGCACTCCAGTTGTTCTGGTGGGGACAAGTGAGTAAGTTTTGTGTGTGTGTGTGTGTGTGTGTGTGTTTGGAGGTGACCGTGAGAATCTGGGGCCCTGTGTTGGAGGTGGTAATGCAGCTGAACAGCTGGCGGGGTTAAAAAACACACACGAGCACACACACACACACACACACACACACACACACACAAACGCGCACACACACACAGTGTCAGGTAACACCGCACTATGTGCAGCCAGATGGGGTATCACAATTTTCCTCTGCAGACCTTTGGCTCCACTAAAGTCTAATAAAACCAAACTGTTCTGATATTCAAACCTCTGCTCAGCTTTGACCAAAAACAACTGAGAAGTGATCGCATGGTTACGTTTCTGTCGGGTCACAAAAGAACAACAGGTTTAATACGTTTCAAGGCAATAGATCAGAGTTTTGATACTCAGTCATTACTGAAAGGCAGAGCTGGGGACAGCCACAGCTAGCAACCACATGTACAGCATGAAGCCAGACTTTCTGATCCTTTGTGTTATTGAAACCTAGTACGCTCCAGTACGCCAAATGCATAAAAATGAGCCACAGTGCTCATAAAGTCACTGTTTCCTAACACACTCTGAACTTCAGACAGATCATTGTGTGTTTAGTAACAGCAATTTGGATGAGCAACACCCTCACTGACGGCATGAGTCAGCGAGTGATGCAGGCAGAGCTGCTCAGGGTTCAAGAACACGGTCGTCTCGCCTCCATTTCGACTACATTTTGGAGGTGAAGCTTTTATTTAAACACAAAATGAAAGCTGGGATTGAGACTTTCTTAGTCTAAGGTCAGGAACACACTGGCTGCGTGGCGGCTGTGGAGCGTCTTGGTTTTCATTTTGGCGCCCATGTTAATGGGTTCGAGTCGGACGCGCTGACCGCCCCGTGGCTGCGTGAGCTACAGATCCGACGCCTCGCCTATTTTTCGCTCGTACGACTCCCAGCGAAAAAACTCTCACTATAGTATCAATGTCTAGGCTGAATCTGAAGATGACACTGACATGAAAAAATATAAATTGTATTTTTTAACCATTTTAGCAGCTGTATGTTTCTATCAAAAAAAAAAAAATCAGACATTCATTTATAATGAAAAGAAATCCAACATTCAAGTAGCCTAAAAACTCTATGTTGAAAAAACAGCAGTTCAGAGACGCAGCCGCCACACACACGCAACACAAGCAGCCGACAGCTATTCAGCTGTAAAACATCTACATCTGCCTATTCTAGGCTACATTGGCAATAATGCAGCTATACTAAGTTTTAAAAAGCATAAGGCTGCAACTATTTACTTTCATTACGATAAATCTGCCAATTTAACAAACTAAATTTAACTTTAATTTGATTTATCATTTTAATCCATTTATATCATGTATAACTAGGAAAAGCATGATTCAATGATAAAAACCATTATCTATAATGTCCTACTGAACACTCAGTAATGTCAGACATGACATAACCTTGATCACTATGAAAGTGAGTATAATTGAAAGGTCAGCTGATATTTCAGTGGTTCATACTTGCACTGTACTTGTTCAAGAGAGATGCAGGAGAGCTCCCGTCTATTGTCCTTTTCATTTGGTTCAAATGCTGTTACACCTCGAGTTTCTTCCTTTTTCTGAGCGGCCCAATTACACCCGGATCCCCCCGAGCTCTGGTTTGAAGCTGGGTGTTAAGGGCAGGGTGGAGCGCGTTTCCTCCACCGTTTACCCTGGAGCTGAGATATTTCTGATCAGCTGTGAGTGGTGGAGGCCCTGCAGGGGACTGACCTCAAATCTTTGCTCCGAGCTAAGAACCAGGCAGGACGTATCTTATCTAAAAGCTATGAATAAAATACGCACGTCGACACAGAGACACGCTTAAACACACACACACATACACACAGTGATTCAGACATGGACATACACAGACCAATGTGTCTGACAAATGAGGGGTGACAAATGAACGCAGGGGACTGCCAGTTGACACACAATTGTGTATGTGTGTGTTTATGTGCGAGTGTATTTAATGTTACAACCCAATTTCTCACTCCCCATTGGTTGTCGTGTGAGTTCTGTGCAAGCAAGCAGCAACTTCTAGTTTATCCACCGAGCATGTATGATTGCACATGTCCACCTCAGCTGCAAGGGAGCTGAGTGTGTGTGTATGTGTGTGTGTGTGTGTGTGTGCATGTGTCACTAATAGGCCTGCACAGTTAGAGCAGTGAGATGCACCATTTCCATCTGCTCGGTACAAATTGAGAAAATACTCTACAGTGTGTGTGTGTGCGCACGTGTACTGTATGTGATTAGTAATCCTGTAGCAGTTCAGTGAAGCACAGCTGCAAACTAATACAGCAGCTTCTGTAATATTTTCTGCTATCTGAAAGCGTTGATCACTTGTTTATGAGGAGAGCCGAGGCTGCTGTTTTAATCTGTGGGAGAAGAAAAACGTAAAAGTACACAGAGAAGGAAAAAAAAAAAAGGAAACACATCTGGCTTCATTAAAGCCTGAAAGAAATGATTTCACTTCAGGATTTTCTGTCCTGACAACGAGCAGCAGAGAGAGTGGAGGAGATCTAGAGACGGTTTACAGGAACAACCTTAAAAAGTTGTGTTGAGGCGGAGGATGATAAACTCTCCAGTCAACATGTTTTACATCAGCATTCAGACTCAATCAGCGGAGTTTCCATGACAACAGTTCACAGCGTCATGACAACGGAAGAGCCCCCGATGGCGTGTGGAACACCCTGACTTCCTGTCGGCTTCCTGCTCCGACTCTCTCTATCGCCATGGATACAAAACCATCCCCTCGCTTCTCTATCTTTCATTGCGGGGTCACGCCCCCAATTCCTCACTTGTCTGGCAGGCGGCAGACTCACACTCACACACACACACACACACACACACACACAAAGGGATAATGACACAAAGAGACAGGTATTCATACACATTTGCACTCATACATCTGCAAGCATAACCCTTCCACATGTGTATTTGTAAATGCATCAGAGTGTTGTTTTAGTGTGTGTGCTGTATGTACATGGTCATCTTGGAGGGGAGACTACTCCAAGTGCCCACCCAAGGATTTCTATTGAAATGTGTGTGACTAAGGGGGGGTGTGGTGGGCCGGTGGGGGTGTGGGTTAATCAACTTGCAACCCACCAATTAGTCACAGTTGCAGCCCCCTGACGAACTTTCTCACTGGGAAAAGAAAGATCGTCCCGCGCTGGATCGACTTCACTTCCACTCCGCTCCTCTCTGAATTCCACAAAGCCCCCATTAACTTCCATCACACCTACTGGTTTTGGTTTCCACTTAACTTCATCGCCTGAGTGAACAAACCTACCTGCAGCTCATGAGATGAAAACACTGCAGCAAAATGTCATAAAAAAAAAAAAGAAAAAAAAGGAGATACTCAGTTTTCTGTCTATGTTTCTCTCTTTGATCATCTGTGCAATCGAAGCCATATTTGACAGCACTTCTTGTATTCACTCTGCGTGTCCCTCTCTTACTTTCATTCATACTCTTTTTCACAGTGGCTTTTCACATACAAAGAACAAAATCTAAACTTGACGAACTTCAACAAATGCTCCTGTTTTCTGTCTGACTGGCTCTCTGACTTGGTTTAATGTCACGTTGTCAATTCAAATTAAGTCATAAATTGGAGTTACAACAGAAAGGGCATCCCGACTCAGAGGATACTGCAAATATATCATCACTGGTGTCAGTGCGGACGCTAATTGGAAACGAGCAAGACGTGATGGCTTGCTTGAGAATAAACTGGCTCTTGAGGAGCTGGAACCATGTTTGGCGGTTTTCCTTTAAAAAAGATCAGTCATTAGTTCACTATATCAACTAATTGGTGCAGCTCTAAGCATCACTGTATCCTATACAACACCAGAAAAACATTAAAGTGATTAGACGTACGCGCTTAGTATTCGATTTCATCGTTTTGAGACATGTGATCGATGAAATTCGTGTCAGTAAGGTGAATCATGGGGAATGTATTTCGTTTGTTTTTTCGGTGCAAAAAAGTTTTGCAAAAAAGTCGCGGCTCGTTCAATGGCTGACGACCTGCACGAGGGGAGCAATACTGAAGCAGGGTACGGCTGTTTCACCTGATGCAACGCTGTCACTCAAACCTTTATTTCTCAGCCTCTGAAGGAGACAGAAACATGAAATACGTCTTCAACATTTGGCTTTTACCCAAATGTTCATCAACAATAATAAAAAAATTCAATAAACGTTAAAAATGTTGAACTTTAGATTAGATTAGATTAACTTTATTAATCCCACAACTGGGCTGAGAATGTTGATAAATGTGCTTGTTTTTCTTAACAAGGCAAAGCCAATGATTAAAAATAAAGGTCAAAGGTTTGAGGATTCAGATGGTTTTTTACCACGTTTCTATCTGCTTCAGAGTCTGAGAGATAAAGGTTTTAGTGAATGTCAAGTTTCTCAGAAAACCCTCAGGTTTTAGGAGGTTGTTTTCAAACAGTGCTGAGGTTTGAGAGGGAGACTTAGGTCTTAGTGAATTAAATATTATGCAGTGTTTCATCACTGATGTTCTACAACAGACATGTAATAATCAAACGCACGGCATTTGCAACATCACGCAACAGAACAAGGCAAGCTCACAGGAGCAGTGCACCGGGCTGAGCCTCTGATGTAGGTCTATAGATGTTAAACAAAGGCTTTGAATCAGTGTCTGCAAAATTTGCAAGACAACAGCCACACGGGTGAACAACAGGAGCACCGTGACAGAAAGAACAATACTATACAACAGAGAAACCCCACGGTCGTGAAGCAGTGCGGAGGGAACATCTTCACTCATTAATCAAGCTCTGCTCCATAGGATGGAAACATGAATATGAATGAAATAAGCTGCTCATTTAACCAGATGTGTCCAGTTCTTACTTAGATTAAGGTCAATAGTCGGATTATCACTTTAACACTTCTCCAACTTTAAACATATATCTTGTGAGGAACTGCCCTGAAAGCCGAAGTGTGTGTTTGTACGTGTGTGTTCATGTTGGTACATGTAAAAGTCTCACATGCCGATCAGCTGGCGGGCCGAGTGGTAGTAGGTCTCTCTCCCTCTCCGGTAGCCTCAGTCCTTGGTGCCAGCCTTTTAAAAACACAACAGCGGCTTTTGTATGTGGGCACGGACAGAGACAGACGGCCATTGTCAGCCGCTGTAACTTCAGACAGACCTCCTCAACTGGAGAGACCGCCGAGAGAGCATTGGCATTTTGTGGTTTCAGTGACTTGGTTTCACTCTTCCTCTCCTTTTCACCTTTTGTTCTCTGCGATCGTGCCATGCTCCTTTTCTACCTCACGCGTTATCCTCTTTTACTTCCTAAATCCTTTCTCTAGTCGTTCCTCCGTGGAACCAACCATCCTCCTTCCTTCCCTTTCTAATTATATTCACTACATTTTTAGAGACTGACAGAGGAAAGATGTCAGAGACAAACCATTATTTTCTACTATTAATACCTGACTCCTCAGGCAGGAAGTACTGAAAGGTCACGATTACCTCTCATTGGCATAGTGGTCGTTATTCCAGGGAAAGCTAAACATCAACCACGCTCCAACTGAGGTGCTTATCAGATGGTCGAACAGCATCTGAACCTCCATCTCTGCGGCACCAAAACTGAGGATGCTGCATCCAAAAATGTCTGTTCTAAAACTGATAGTGATTATCACATCTCGTCCCTCTCCCTGTGGCCATTCAGAACAGCGGTAACACACATTTTCTGAAAGATGGTTGGTTGCGTTCCGATCCACAGTGTACATAAACAGTACTCCCTGCTCCCTGCTCAGGGAATATCAGTTAAGGGAACTTCCCTCGACAAAATTCCTTCATTCTCATTCATTGGACATCCTCCTTCCTTCATGCGTCACCCTGGTAACGTAAACACCTCAGAGACATGTTGCTGCTACTGTGGACATTTAACACTACTGAAATGAAATATTGAATATATATTGAAACAAAAACTGACACCATTACAAAAACTCATTCAATTATTAATTAAATGTATGTAACTTGTGAATAAATGTGATTTGATTGATTTACAAGCTGTTGTCCATCGTCGTTTTTGGCGCACCTGCGAGGCGCAATGACTGATGGGTAATCTTCTTGTCAACTTCCGGCGAACTGATGAACGGTTGTTCAGTTCTTCCCT
The DNA here is from genome assembly GCF_002260705.1 of Seriola dumerili. Lineage (NCBI taxonomy): Eukaryota > Metazoa > Chordata > Actinopteri > Carangiformes > Carangidae > Seriola > Seriola dumerili. Next base: position 16,022,886 of record NW_019174393.1, read on the forward strand.
GCTCAGTTCACAGTTCCCTTCGAACTGAGCACCTTTTGCTCCCTACAGTTTGGAATCTTACTGAATACTGAACGCACCTCCAGTGTATTTAATGGAACCGTAGATGAATTTGTAAAAGAGTGGTCCTCCCTCAATACATTTCTTCAGGACAGCTCTTTAAGAAAGGTTTGTATTTAAAATGACCCTGTGTGAATGTTGCTCTTCTGATATGTTCTGCTATGTTGTTTTAAAATAAAGGGGAAAAAGGAGGGCAAAACAAAAAGAAATACTTCACTGAAAGTCTACTGTATCTTATTAGCCTCAAATGCTAACTTCCTGTTTAACCTTGAAAAGTGGCTCTGGAAAGTTTTTAGCTTGCTCCTTTGCGGAGGACTCTATCTGTAGTTTGCCTGGATTCAGAGCAGTGTGCTGTGTTACAATGGATTCCAATGTAGAAGTCATAATAGGAAATTATCAAACCATCATTAGCTGCATGATACACTTCTCTATTACTGAGCCTCATGTTCATGTTGCTCCGAACACTCAGTAATTCCACATCATAGCTAATTACACCACTTACTCTCCTCCTCATAACTCAGAAGCTCTAACAAAATGTGTTGATTTAGTGATTCAACAGTGAAGAACTGGATGATGCTGCAAGAGACGTTTGAGAAGTTTCTATTTCTGCCACCTGACCCTAGGTCACCATTGGAAACTAGAGCTGAACGATATGATGATTTACAAGTAATTTACAAGTAGACACAGATGGAATAAAAAGTGACAGGTGTATCATAAAGTAGGAAGAGAGGGCTTGCTTAAACATACCAAATGATGATATGGAGCAGATGTAAACAAGCAGATTATTCTCATCAGTTGGGGATTTAAACTTAAAAGCTCTTTTACCAAAAGTTTTATTGCAATGAGGGACAGAGAAATAGAGCTGATCAGAGTGTCCAGTTTGGTATTGTGATGTGAGGGGAACAAGATATTGTTATAAGTACGATGGATAGTTGAAATGTGAGTTGAAGCCAGTGTATATGTCTTCTTATATTTGGAGATGGCCAGTTTAATGCAGCATACATTGAGCAGTGATGGGTAGTAAATGGACATCCAAGGACAAATCTGCAGAGTCTAATGTATGCTGTGTTAAGTGAAGCATTCTGATAAATAACATCACAGTAATCAAAGAATGGAAGAATGAGCCGCGAGGCAAGTTTTTTTTATGGACAGCGAGTGTAAAACAGTTTCTTGAACGATGTAAAATGTTGATGCCATAGTTGACTTTATGTAGGACCTGATTAATATGGGATTTACATGACATTTCAGAGTCAAGCCAAACACCGAGATATTTCATTTTTTTCAACTGTGTGGCAGAGGAGTGCCATCTTCTTTCAATTAATTGTTCAGCCCTATTGGAAAGCTGACTAATGTTGCTGTTCTACACCAAAGCAGGCTGTAAACTTTTCAGAGTCAGACGGGATAAAGTGAAGAAGTGAAAGGAAGGAAGAAGGGAGAAGGAAAAACCAAAACCTGGAACCTTTAGACACAATTTATCTGTGCAAACAATTATTGTTTGTTACCAGTATTAGGCTTATATTTGAATCTGCTCTGTGGAGTTCCGCCTTCCCATTATAGTATTCCACTTTTACCTTTGAGACTTTGTACGTCTACCAATCCCTGCTAAGGAGAGCAGCCGCAGTAACTACTGAACAAACTTTTGAGTGACATAAGTGTTTCGCTGAGCGGAGTTTCCTGTCCGGGCGGCTCAGCATCAAAGAGATCCAGCTGTCCTTGTGGCACAGACCGGCTCTAAAATAACTGTGACCGTACGCTGCCACACTGAGAGCAGACTACAGCTAAGTGGATTAAAAGAATAAGAGCACTTATGAATAAAATGCTTTAGATGGAGAGGCCAGATGAAAACGCAGCAGAGAGAGAGAGGGCGAGACAGAGGGAAGGAAGACAAAATACCACAGTAGAAAGCAGCAAATCAATTATTCAATGTAACATCTGTGGTTTTTAGCATTGCCAACACTGTGGCGATGATAACAGTGCAACCCACTTCTATCAGTATACTCAGAATACATTCAAGTTTGGTTTAGATAAAAGCCGCAAATTCTACAAAATTAAAAAGAATAGCCTCATTCTGATGATTTAACAAGTTGCATTAGGACATTTTAGACTGAGACTTTTTACTACAACATCATCATCTCACAAATTTGAGTGCCAAAAAAAGAAATCTGATTATATTTTTTCCGCTAAAACCAGACAGTTAAGAAGGCTTTGGAAAATCTTGCTAACAAGATTTATTTCCCTCAGTGAAGATTTTTATTTGGCTGGTTTACAGAGCTTGACTCCATCACGCGAGTGTGTGTGAGTGTGTGTGAGAGTGTGTGTGTGTGTGTGTGTGTGTGTGTGTGTGTGTGTGTGTGTGTGTGTGTTAGTGCACACATAATCTCATCTTAAGCATGGAGTTAAAGCTAGAAGGAAGGAGACACACAATTATATCTCATGTACTATATACAGTCACAAAAGAGAGGAGTAGAGAATAGAGAGACTGAGATGAACAGTGGTGCTTCACAGAATATGAGTGAACACTTTGGCTTCGACACTGATATATGATGTTGGTGCCAGAGTCCCTGAGTTAACAGACCAGTCTCTTAGTGTGTCACACCAGAGGATTTCAAGATGATTTGCCAATTTTGCTAAAAAGTTGTTATGCAGCTTTACAGTGATAGTCAGCAAGATCCAAATTAACTGTGGTATTTAATCCATTAAAACATTGTTAAAGTAAGGGATGCATCAGATCATATAGGTCCTGTTACTCAATGAGGCCAATCGACATTTGATATAGTTTCTTTGTCAATGTCATTATAAAATTCACTGTTTCCTATATCAAGTTCAATTTCTTCAGTCCCTGTGGTCCCTTACTACAAGATCCTGGAGTATAATAACTGTCTTATTCATCCCACTGAGTTGCACACAGTGAGCTTCAAGCTGTTCAGATTTTAAATTTGGTTAAAAAATAAAAAAAATTAAAAAAAAACTGCAGATACCCTGAGTTTATTATTGGAACATTTTTCGGTAGATAAGAAGTCGGATGTTTGTGTCCCTAGTTTAAGTTTCTTGTGAGATGTGTTCCAAATTCAGATAGAATGCTAACGTGACTGCAGTGTAGAGACCAAGCAGCAACCTCCAGGGCTGAAAACTGAAGCCAATACGGAAATGACAAAAAACTGCAGTTCCTCGAATGAACACTAGAGTCTGGCTCTAAAAGCGAGTCAGTCCCCACAGACTCTCATGTTAAAATGTCCAAATTTACAGCAGACATAAACATGTTTACAGCCTGGTACAAAAAACACTCTTGGTCTCTACAGCTAATTTCCTCCTCCGTGAGAACTGTACTGGGGTGAATTTTTATATAACTCACCTGTCTACATTTTATTACGGCTTAAGGTTATGCATAATTGAGGGCGTGGTCACTTTAAGTAACAGGTGGGGGCTATCATAGGTGGCTAACCGCTAGCTGTCTGCTCGGCATCACCTCAGCTAATTCAGTCAGTGAACGTGAGCTCTCGGCCGTGTTTGTGGTGTTGGTGTCCTTTGGAGGATTTTTGATGTAAATATCAGACAGATAATTTGACTTGTTGTAGGTTAATCGATGAACAGAACATGTGCTCCTGTTTTGTGAGGTGATTGAAATTTTAGTATAATTTTATTCATATGTTAACGCTAAATAGCAGGTATCAGTGTCTGTACTCGTCATACCTGGCTTGTTAGCTTAGCTCGTTAACTAGCTAATTAGCCAGCAAATGAATTAACTTTGGGTTAGCCTTCGAGCAAGACGCCCAGCTGTGCTATTGATGCTTGCCACAGTTATTAAACTGACATGCGCAAGTCTTGGCTCCCCGCACGCCTCCATCTCTTTTCCCATTTTCGGATTAGCTGGGAGTCAGGCACTGCCAAGATGAGCAGCTCACTCTGAGCTTCAAAACCGCTCTTTAGAAACCTGTGGGCGACGTCATGGAGGCCACGTCCATCTTTATTTACAGTCAATGGTAGAGGCTTGTTATATTCACTAATGAAAGTGAAGCCACCAATTAACAAGTAATATATTGTCGGCAGCTTTTTGTTTCTGTAGCAGGTTTAATCGTATGTAAATTTGCTGATACATTTAAAAGCATAATTTTTCTGTAACTCAAGACACTTTCATCCCTACTGTATTTACTATGTATTTCACTGTCTGTCATCGCTGCTCTATTTATATTATTTATGGATTTACACACTCAGTATGCTGTGTGTGCCAGAATGTGTGTGTGCCAGTATTTTGTAGGCAATTACTATTACACCATCAGGCATCCTATTATGCCACCGGATGAAACCCCTCTGGTTCAAATGCTGCGAGTGCACTGGGCGGCCAGATGGTATCTCACAAGGAAAACATGCGATCACTGAACTCACATTAAACATAACACATTAGCTATTACACATTGGGTACGGTCGTATGTTGGCCAGATTTTTCTTGAGGAGATGTGTTAGGGTGTGCTACTTATTTGATGCTGAGATTTTTATTTATCATTAGAGGAATTTAAATAAGATAAGTAGTGGTGAGAGTGTTGGAACTAGCACATCCATGTATAGTAAACACACATACAAACACAGTGAATGGTGCCTGTATACTCCAGTATAGATCCCACTGAGCTGCTGAATGATCAATGGCATGCAGGCTGTGTCGCTCCAGCTAACCAATCACCATACACCTCCAATCTATTAATTCCACAGTGCATTTGCTACCTTTTCCAATTCAATCACTGTGGCTAAACAACTCACTAATAAAACATCTAAATAGTGCTACAGACTGTAGCGAGACTACTTGCCATTTAAGACACTGAGACAAAAGCCTTGTGAGCACTGGTTGTAAAACATCCTTGCAACAAAACCCCCTGAAAACATAACAGGGAGTCATCAGATGCGGACTGATAAGAGAGTACATGTATCACCGCTAACAACAGGAAACAAACCAACAAATACAAGCAATTATTGTCAGAAAGCATCAGAAGCAATTTCCTGTTTGGAGAGCTGAATAGAACAAATTGAAGTCTGGGGTCTGGAGTCAAGTGTTACGAACACCAGAGAAGAAGAGATGCACACAGATACAACCGTCATGCTGAGCTGAATCTCATTCATTTTCGATCTCTTACGGGGATTTTCCAACACTTCTGACGGCTGTGAGTCTACATGTATCCACTGTCAAAATACTGGATGCATCAAAAGAGGAACACAAGCTCAAGCCCCCCCCCCCCCCCCCCCCCCCCCCCCAACGGCACATATGGAATGGCAAGCAGCAGGTGAGCAGCCCCTGAGAAGTCAGATGCATGATGTATAATGTACAGAGGGAGCCATGCTGTTGAAAAAGCATATGGTACAGAGAAGGACTCCAGCTCGAAGATTGTGTTCACTGGCAGAACAAAGTCACAATGAGTGCACTCCAATCACCACAGAGATTTGTATGCGCGTGTTCGCATGGAGGAGACATGACTGAAAAGGGCCAAGTAAGAGAATGTGCTGGTGTGTGATATTGAGTGGCGTCCAGGCATATTGCAGGACAGATGGTTGGAGGATGCTCTTGTTCTCTTCCCTGAAGGAAACAATCTTTCTCTCTCTGTGTATGTAAACAACAACAACAACAACAAAAACCCAGAATCTTTGACACAAACATCTGAAAGGAAAATAACCAACTTGCATGAGTTGTAACAATGCAGCCAAAGTTAATCGACATCCTCTAAAACTAACTCGACGGCTGCAGCTTCACAGCAGAGCCAACCGTTGTTCATATAAAGGTAAAGGAAAAAAAAACTAAAGGTACCTCTGACTCTATCTTGACTGCAACATGGGCTGAGTTTATGGTGATAGATGAAGAAAATGAACACAACCCAGGAAGAGTGGGAGAACACAAATGGACGCCATGAACAATGAGGAACGCAGGAATCACAGATTTGACCGGCAGTCAGTTTATGATTGGTCTGAACGTCTGGCGTTAGATCACTCCACTCAGTGATCGCTCAGAGGTGCTAATGGAAGCAAAACAACAGTCTCCATGGAAACAGTGGAATTTAAAATCTATTTCACCGCTGCAAAAGCCTTAACTTTTTTTTCCTTAATTAAAAAAACCTTTTAAGAGATTCTGTGCAACATCCTTAAGTAACTCCCTCAGCTAAGGAGAAATTGTTATACTTAAGTAGAAATCTCAAGGTGTTTTGTGCAACAGGCCTCAGGAAAACAGACACTGATCGCTTAAAAGATTCCACCAGAAAATGATCTCAGGCTAGTTGAGCCGAATTTAGGATCCAGCATAACAGGGAACAGTTTTTTTGCTCTGGTGACAGTAGATGAAGCCAAAGCCAGCTGTGTTTATGGGAAATGTTACTTACTTTATAAAACAAGACCTGCGATGAGGAGCCACAGAAAGTTTAAGACATTAACAAAGCTCACTCAACAAATCTATCACCATTTGTCTATTTCTGTACCAAGTCAAAGAATATTAAAAAAAAAAAAAAAAAAGTCTCACAGAGTCATCTGAGTTAATCTGATCACACAAAATCTCATCAAATGGGGACATGCAGGTTTGTGTTCAGGACACGAAAACATTTAGAAACCTCTGATCGCTGACGCTTCCTGAACGTCATGTCCTGAGACTCATCTCCTGCTCTCTGATTGAACAATAAGATAACCTCGTTAAGAATCAATGCTGGACATTTTAGCGTGCGATTTGATTTCTCAAAGGTCAAAACAAAACGTCAACCAAAGCCGGACTGAAGATGGCTGAAAGCAGACGACTCTCCTTCAGAGAGTTCAAAGTCCTCAACAGATTTCTGATTTTAATTTTCAACTTTGGTGAAAAAGGCTTTGTCCTTGAATCTGGAGAAAACTTCACATAGATTAGCTGATGACACTGTAAATATGGCTCGCTTTTTAGTTTGAATTAAGCTCTTTTTTTTCTACTTTTGAGGCCAATATCAATATTCGAGGATTTAAAATCTGGTGCCAATACATCAGCTAATATTCTTAACATAAAAATATAACAAACATTTTTATAGTATACCGAGTGGGACTCATCAGCGCTCTCTGGAGGACTCACTATGTAAAGGCATGCATGACATTATGTTAAAAGCTTGCACTGATTGATCTGATGAGGAGGTGATAGTAACAGGTGGAAATCTCAGACTGCTCCACTAGTCTGGTTTTGATGAAACCTGAAGTGATGATTCATCTTGTTACTGACTGGAGGACAATGTGTGTGTTGCTGGTTTTTTTTCTTTTTGGGAATTAGTACACAAACAGTATGTAAAGGAATTATGTTTGTTTGTTTTTTTTTTTATTTTACTTCCCCATCTGCGACCCAGTTACTCAAATTAGAACCAAGCTCTACTCTTGGATGTCTGTGGGAGGATCTGAGATTTGACATCTGCTGTGCTGACACTTCAGCAGCCTATATATATTGTATAAAACAAATCAACCAGGTGATTCCTGAGAAGTTTTAGAGCCACATGCCTAAAACTTTCTGGACTTAAATTTCCCAAAGCTTTTTCTTTAAGAAGAGCTATGGTAAATTTAAAATGGATATTCAGCATCCAAACTAAACACATACATTCCTTTCAACTTACATGTATAGTACAGGAATAGTATAGAACATATGTATTAAAGGGACAATTAGAGCGATTTTGTTGCAGGAACTCCAGCTGAGATTTTGAAGGAAACGCCAGCAACACATGAATAAACGCCTTCATCAAGTAAGTTCAACAGAGGATGTGGGAGCACAGAACACAACAGAGCATCGTCACACTGCACACACAACACTGCATCTCATTCAGACTCCAACTTGTGTTTGGAAAAATGGTTCAGCATGTTCAGATCATGGTTAGAGAAACCCCCGCGTGCACTGCAGAGGATTCACTTCAAACAAAATCTGAGTGGACGGGAACATTCAGCCGTGGAACATATTGTAGGAGCAAATTTCCACGTCGGCAATGCGTGTCTGAACAAATGTCATCTTTACGTGTGAAATTCACCTTTCATTGGCGCCGACTGCAGATTCTGGAGTGTGCGGAATCTCCGAGGGGATAACACAGACGCACCGCTCAATCTTTGACAGCGTTCAAAACGTCCACAGCATCACATGTCAGCCACCACAGTCAATTCAATCGGGAATTTTTTTTTCTTTCTCAGTTTCTTACCTATTTGGCTGAATAGCAGCAGCTGGGGAATGATCAGATCGGTCCTGGGAACTGCCGTCTCCATAGTGTCGGCGTGAGAATTAAACGTAAAGAGACAGAATGAGGGTTTCTGAGGGACGGACGGCGGGTCGGGTGCGTAAAGATGCGCTACCAGGTCATCGTTCCTCCTCCGCTGCCTCTGTGCGGGGCGGCAGGGGCTGAATGCTCGGACTGGTTTGGCTCGGCTCAGCTCGGCTCAGCTCAGCTTGGTTCGGCTGGGTTTGGTTTGAGGAGTGCAGTCTCGCGGGCTGGTTGGATGATTAGGGACGCGCACTCGCGCGTATAGCAATAAGAGGCGGATTGGGCGCGCGCGCCTCCCAGTGCCCTTAATGGAAATCACTCCTGTAATATTCTTATGATATTACTCCAGGGACACTGTGCGTCTGCAGCGGGCGGCTGTGATGGAGTGGCTGTTATCTAGCAGGGCAGCAGTGTGGGATTCATATGATATTCCTGTGGTATCTTTATAATATCTGCCGTAAAAAAACACTGTTTACTATGAACTTGTCCTGATATTACAAACAATAGCGTATCTATGTGCGTTTCACCACCTCATCTCCAACAGTGTCCCTGTAATGATAATTCTTTACCATGCAGCAGCGTCTGGTAGATTTGTCACTGAATATTCACCATTAGGTGCTCTAGGCTGAGTTACCTTAAATGTTATTCCTATGGTGATGATCATGTGACAGTATTTATAGAGGGAATGATGGGCTGTGTTTTATCGTATTTGCACAATCCCACCTGATTATTATAAAAAGACAAGTGCTTGATAGGAAATAAGGATAACAAATAAGGTCCTTACTGGTAAACAGCAGCGGTGACATCATAGGAAGTAAACAACAGGTACAATAACATCTCTAATCTTACTGCTGGGTACCAGACAGTCAACAGGTCTATATCTTGTTATATCTTGATGCTTTTTCATGAGAGGTTTCATTTGAGTTACTTGAAGGAGAATCAGGAAGAAACCTCTTTGGTCTGCTGAGCAGAGGAAGAATCACATAATGGAGCAAGAATGTAGATCCAACCAAGCCAGGACGGTCCCACAGCAGAATCTGTGTGTGTGTGTGTGTGTGTGTGTGTGTGTGTGTGTGTGTGTGTGTGTGTGTGTGTGTGTGTGTGTGATGGTTGGACTACAAGATTCCCATGAAGTACACAATGGCATAATACTCAGTTAGTGTGTGTGTGTGTGTGTTGTGAAAAAGAATGAGTGTAGTTCCACAAGCAACAGGCTTCAATGGTGGAATAACACACAGCCGTGGAAGCTCGTAAATGTTTGTGAGAGCGGGAGTGTGTGAGACAGGCTTCATTCACACAATAACATGCTGCTCTCGTTACTCTGTGTGCATTAATTAGCATAAATTAAGAGAGATAATCCTCTTTAATTCAGGCGGGAGCCTTGTCTCACTTGTTGGACCAACATTTTTTCGGATGCTTGTTACAATATCCTCTCTGCCTCCGTGCTTCCAGGACATAAGCTTGTGTGTGTGTGTGTGTGTGTGTGTGTGTGTGTGTGTGTGTGTGTGTGTGTGTGTGTGTGTGGCTTGTGGAATAGCAACATGTTGATTTTAACATTAGTCTGTGTAATTACAGACAAAAATAGAAAGAATAGAACATAAAAACTACTTGGAAAAAAGTGCTCTCTTATGGAGTATTATATAACACACACACACACACACACACACACACACACACACACTAGGACACAAACGCACTTTCATGCACACAAAGCGTTCTTTGACCTGAAGCCAAATGACACAACGTGAGTGTAAAAAGAAGAAAAAGTAAAGCAACATCATCTCAACAAAACACACAGAGCAGCTGTGCGCTGTGACAGGTGTACAGACACGAGCCGTGTGATTCGCCTCCTGCGAAATATCCCAAGCTTTTTCACATCCTGTAACTGTGGAAAGCTGATTCTGTTTTCACTGCACACTGGCAGCTATGGATTATGGATTATGTGTTTGCTCTCTCTTTCCTCTCTGACTGTGCATTCATACCACCGAGAGTGGGACAAAGTCAACAACTCAGCTGGAGTTCATTTAGGTCAACCACTGTAACGTACCAGGCCCTGCTCTGTCTATCACACAGAATATCTCACTGATCAGACTTGAATGAAGCTCTGGGAAAAGATGCACAACATAGCTTCATGTTTACTGTTCCACTGGTTGTTCGAAGGGGACGTGACAATTCATTTAATCGACTCTACGACATATTGATTTAACAAGGTGTTTGTGAATTGAGTTTGACGAAACAAAAAGTCTTAATGACCTAAAAACTACCACTATAATTACCAATATTATGTTATAGGTGGGGTTACTCATCTGGGGACCATGAACACCTAAAATAAGGGAAATCAACCAACCTGACCATCTTCAGACAACACCGCTCACAGAGCAAAAAACAAGGGGGGCACACAAGAATATCCAAACATGAAAAAAATCTATATAGACCACTTAATATGAACCTTGTTACCATAAGATGTAGAGTAATTAAGTAGCTTGGAGACATCCTGAACATTTTCTTTCTCTAAAAGCTCAACTGAAGAAGTCATCAGTAGTATTACAACAAAGTTTTTTTTTTAATCACTATATCCACCTCACGTTTTGTTTATGTGCATGTGTGTGTGTCAGAACCCCTGTTGCCATGACAGTGGATGCTGTTTGCCGGTTGACAGTTATATTGACTTCCAGCGGTGGCAACTGGAGGTCAATATCCTGGACACCTCTGGGCTGACAAATACGGTCGATGTGTGTGTGTGTGTGTGTGTGTGTGTGTGTGTGGTGTTGTGTGTGTGTGTGTGTGTGTGTGTGTGTGTGCGCACGAGATGCCATCAATGGTTGATGCCTGCCATGGCGCAACTTAGTTCTGCATGTGTATGGCTTACTAATGTGTGTGTGTGTGTGTGTGTGTGTGTGTGTGTGTGTGTGTGTGTGTGTGTGTGTGTGTTTGTGTGTGTGACGCTATTGTCTGGTGTATGTTTAAATATTAGCATGTAAACACTGTGGTCAAGGACGCTCTGTTAACACATCCAATAGATGCTAGTGTTGTTGTGTTCCCGTTAACTGACAGACTGGCCGAGACCCACTGCAGAAAGAAAATGTTCCTTCAGAGGGAATCTACTCCCTGTAGCGATCAATAAACTCTTATTCTTCAAGATCCATTTTTCCTTTCAGGATCATCCCTCTTTCAGGAAAGAAGAGTACAGGAAATCAAAGAGCCCAGAATCTGACATCTTGTGGAGAGTAGAGTAATGCCAAGGTTGTCATTTGTCATCTGCATCAACCAGCTTCAGAAAACTGTGAGAGCTGCCTGCCTGTATCTATGTGTGTGTGTTTCTGAGAGTGAAACTGAAAGTGAGCAAGAGTGTGTGTGTGTTCTGGCCTTTTTTTTTTTGTGTCTGACTGTGATCTGACATTTACCTCCCTGGCATACTAAAGGTTTCACTACAGATCTTAAAGTCATATGACTCATCTCACCCGTGAGACACTCTCTACTCATCATGTGAAAAATGAGGATTACCACGTATTACAACATTTCACGCTATTCGCTTTTGAACCACAATTTCTCTAATTATCGACCTAAAATTACTTTTTTTTTTCTTTTTTTTTCTTAAGGTCCCATATTTTTCTCTTCTCCTGTGTTTTATTTGAAGTGTTGATCCGTGAGAAGATATCTTTGTGGTTTTAAGAACCAAAAACCGTCTACATGTAGTTTTACATCTCCTCTCTCAGGCTTCTCTCTGGAGCTCTAGTAACAACAACTCAGTGAGCCAATCAGAAGAGAGGAGGCTCTGAGCCTCTCTTCTGATTGGCTGACTGTTTTCTGAATATAGTAGATTTGAGGTAAACACTCAGAGAAACCAAATCCTCCAAGGTTGGATGGTGGGTCCAGATGGGCAGGACTTGGTGCATGGCTGAGAGTTGTGACTGCTTTGTTGTGACATCACAAAGTTACAGAAGTCCTGACGGCTGGTTTTAAGGATCAGTTTCTGAATACAGGGTGTGTGCATTAATCTGTGGACTGAGGCTTTGATACTTTCACAGTATTAATATAGAACCTAGACCTGCTTTATAATCAAACAACACATGGACATCCACCTTTACACTATATGGGACTTTATGGCCCCATAAACACTGTACAATATAAAAATATAGCATATGGTGTCTTTAGCATATATTAATTACTGGGAGGACAGAGCAGGAATCCAGATGTGTAGATTGTAGATTGACATTAGCATTATTCCAATGAAGCAGATCAGTGTGTTTACCTGACAGTTTGTATGAGTCCCCAGAGAGAGAAACAGAGAGACAAGTGGACCAACCAGTGTTTTCACAAGGACACTTCATGAACAACTAATTTAGCTCAATGCTACGCTGCAGCCAAACACAACCTCAGATCGTACAGATAATCTCTGTTCCAAGGAACCGCTGGTTGAGCTAAATCTCATTAACGATAGAAGAATAAATGCTGACAAAATGTTCACTCTAACAGTACATGAGACATCTGACGTATGTTCTAGGTCTCTACACTTTGATTCTGTTTGTGTACTTAAAAAACTATTAGATGCATGAAAGTCAGAAGGCAGCTGTAACCAATGGAAACCAAAACCTGTAGCAGCACAAAATGACTACGATCAAAGTGAGGTCCATAAACTGTAAGGTGTTTCATTCATATTGAAGAAAATAGATAAAGAAAAGGCAACTGCTGACAGATATTTAACTAGTCTAGCCTAGAAGCCATGTGTACATGGAAGAGTCCATATCTTTTGCAAATATATCCTTTGTGTCGTAAGAACTTGGAGAAACTCCGTTGACAGTAAATGGATCTTGCCGTCTAAGCCTCCTCTAGGGATTCGGAATCTGCCTGTCAACCCTTTACAGCTACCGGGCTTTCTACTGTACCTGTCTTCTGTCAAGGCAGCACTGTCATCCTCATGCTGACATCCTGCCTGAACTGACAGACTGACACGTGACAGCTCTTTTTTTGAATGGACAATACATCATTCTGCTGCAATCTACCCTTCTTCCTTTTTTTCGTCATCTCCAGAAATGATCTCATGCCAGCTTAGATGGCTGCTGCTGACAATATTGCAGAGGGAGGACAAGTAAATGCTTTAGTGCTCATAATAGCTTCAAAATGGCAAAATGTCACTGTGAATCAGCTACCTCACTAGTTTTCTTTAAAGAAAAAGACAAGAAAATAAGAGCTTCAGATAGAAGTGTCAAATGAAAGCCTCTCCTACATGGCATGTAAAGTAAAGTAGTGTATGAGAGCTGGAGAGAGACACAGCACTACCCAACAGGTTGAGCCTCCAACACTGCCAGGATTAAAGCTGCAAATCCTACTGATGCTACCTATGTGGAATATGTAAAACGTACATTAAAATGACTGTCAAACAACCCGGTGAAACTCAACAGAATAAGCAGACATGCATGGATGTTGAGGAGGGAAAATATGCTGAATATTGAGGAGGGGAGAGGAGAGGAGAGGAGAGGAGAGGGGAGGAGAGGAGAGGAGAGGGGGGTACCTCAGCTGGAGTTCCTCAGTCTGCAGAGAACAGCCAGTTTCCAGGGTTGAAGGTCACTGTGAAAGATGTTAAATTATTAAAATAACATCCTGAACATGACATGCACAGCCACTGATTTCGGTTAATGCTAATGTACCGTGTAAATGAGAGTGGCTGGTTAAAGACATTCACCATGGTTGACGTTGATCCCCTCTCTCCAGCCACATGACGATGACGAACTATACAACTGATCTGTGACGACGTTTATTAATTAGAGGATCATTCCACTTGGAGAAATTCAAGACATGATAAATTATCCCAATATTCAACGAAAACACACACAAGAGGTCATTGTGGGGCAGAATGCAGAGGTTTTTCAGGTGAGAGTTTGATGTATTCTGTCCAAAGACACATGGTGAATATATGCACCAAAAGTTGCAGGCTTAAAAATGGTACAGATGGGATTTACACAAGAAAAGCTGTGGTGGAGAAAATGCATTTAACTTTAAAGTTCCTCTCTGGACATGTTTTAAACTCTGTAAAAATCCTCTGCTACGATTAATGTTTTGTTTAACATGTTTTTCCCTCATAAAAAGTGAAAAAATGGGTCTGAAGCTCATCTACATTTACTTCCTCATTGAGAAATTCCTTGTGCCTCGCCCACCAACGCTGCCTAGTGTAAGTGCCATCGGATTCTCTCCGCACCACAGGTGTCTTTTCCTAAGTCCTTATGAATTCTCCTTCACATCTTTCCTTGACCTCATGACGTTTTCCATTGAGGTCATCCCCACAGAATTAGTTCCTCAGGTTTGTGATGTGTGAAACCCTGGCTGTCTGAATCTGTTTTTAATGAGACTGTCATTGGTTCACTGCAGCTGGAAACAGTCATGGTGTTAACTGTTTATTTCACTCATGATATGTTCACAAGATTAAAAACTTGTTTCATTGGAGGGGGGTCTTTAATCCATAGAAATTTCAATGGCATCATAAATACTGTGTCTAGAGAGCAACAGCTGAAACTGTCCTTGCAGAGATTGTGTGCATTTGTGCTGTCATGTGCGAGGACAGATTTTTTGAAAATACTCTCAGAACTTTTGTCATACCTTTCCATACTGGAGCACAATAAATGAAAAACTCATTGACAGTGGAGGAAACAAACTTGAAGGGGTCAGTCAGTAAGTGGTGTGTGACATAAATAGTGAATGGAGTTCTGTCTCTGTAGCAGCCAGAAAGACACACTCAAGACACACACACACACACACACACACACACACACACACAGATGACAAACACTTACTTTGCTAAGAAGAGGGCATGTGCCTCACCCCTGCATCAGAGTGCTTGTTTTTTTAATTCCCTTCAGTCTGCACAAGCACACAAGCTGAGATGGATTTGTGCTGGGCGCCATGGCAACCAGTGGGGCTATTCTCCGTCACTGTGGCTGAGGGAGGAAGAAAAAAAAAAGAGAGAGAGAGAGAGAGAGAGAGAGAGAGAGAGAGAGAGAGAGAGAGAGAGTTGATCAACAACACACATTTTCATTCTGCCTTTACTCGCTGGAAACCTATACACTCACAAACAAACTTAATTGTACAGTCAAGCAGCTCAGTGACGATGAAAAGAGGGTTCCACAGAAGGTAAAAAACAAGCTTGATATGAATGAAACATTTAGGCACAAATAAACACACCACACACAAATCTAACTTTTAGCCTCTGCTTTGGGGAAGAGAGAATGGAAAATATTTGATTTATAAGAACAAATAAATAAGAACAAACTGTTTCTATTACATTATTGCTCTCATTTTAACAACGGGACACCCTACCAAGCTGGCATGAAAATTGAGCACATTATTGGTCACTAAGGTTTAGAATATAAAAGAAAACATAGATTGTAACTGAGCTCTGAGGACAAGGATCTGTTGGTTTTTCATACACTTATAGAATTACTCCAAACTGGGGTTGCAACTGACTTTAATTGTTGCTATCTTTTAAACTATGTTTTTCTTTTTCTTTTAATCATTTAGCGTGTGAAATGATTAAAAGAATCACACTCTTCACAAAGACATCTTCCAATGACTCGTCGTCCAAAAGAATAACAACCCCATATAGGTGATTATCACATACTGTATATACAACCTCTTTGGGATGAATATATATTTATCTAACATATGTCTACAATACATAAACATTTGGGGTAGACATACATGTTAATGTATGATATTGTTCCAGTTTCTAATAGGTTTCATGTATAATTTTTACATACGTTATTAGTTTATATGCACATAAATTTCATATATGGAAATTCAATATATGTATAGGCTATATACTACATTACTACATAAGACCAATATATATTTAATTTTGAATAATATAATGCACAAAAGAAGGAAGAATCAAATCCCCACATTGGAGAGGATAAAAGCTGCAAAAACCTGGCATTCGGTTATCATGGTTAATATCATGTGTTTTAAACACACTACTATAGTTCGCTAAAATTAAAGTGTGACAGTAATAAAACATTTTCGACACTTCTGAAGATATTTTCCCTGAGGACAATTGAACATGACATTTTAACCACTAAGCAAATGTTGAACACGGTAACATAAATGCCGTGTTACATTGTTCAAGGGTGGGAAAGTGCTGATATGTATTACAATGTGAACACTACTTTGAAAAAGGATGCCACATTAGCTCGTAATCAATCACTTCCTCTCACCTGTTGCGTCCTTTCAGTCGGATTTATTATAGCGGCCGGAGGAAAACAGTTACACATCTCACATAAGACGTCACATTGTGTTTAAAGCCGTCGTGTGGATGAATTTTAGTTAAATTTAGCCTTACTTGGGTATGTTTACTTGTTTTTACTAACTTAAAAAGTTTCAACCGTGTCGCCTGAGCTCCGTCAATTGTTGACGTACGGCGCCATCGCTCGGTACCCTTTGCTAATCGCGCCTTTACGTCATCACGCTGCGACAAGGAAGTGCTGCTGTGCGCGTCCTTCACTCTGCCTAGTGCTGCTGTAACCAAACTCGTTACAAAAGTCTTGTTTTTGTTGATTTTGGGGGTTTTATGGAGTGACAGGAGCGAAGTGCAAAAGACAGAGATCCCTCGGTAGGTTTGAACCTTTCATTCAGTGAGTTTAATATCAGGTTACTTTCTTTTTAGATAACTGAAAGCTATTGTAAGTTCATTATTTGCTGTCTAATGTCAAACTGAACCTTATGCAGTGATGCCAAGCAAGTTGAACAAAGATGTTGTGTGGTGTATTAAGGCTTTTTTGAGGTTGTGAATTCACAGTATAAACATAGAGAAACTAGTGCAAACCTGATAGAAATTATATAAGGACAGTGTAAATACATGATATAAAGTAGCATCATTATTATGATAATGAAGTGACTACACTGAGATGTGAAAAATAGGTTAGTGTATTCCTGTGTACAGTACCTGATGCTTGTTCACTCTTCTTACAGCAGCAGCTCCCGTTTTAACTCATCCTGCCTTGTCTTTTGTGAAATCCCTCCAAGAGTCAAGACGTGATGACGGCTCCAAGTTCAGCAGAGAGGAAGGCATGCTGGGAGGCCAGGGACCAGCTGTGGAGATGTCTGGATGACAATAATGACAAAGCAACATGCTGCCAGAACTTTCAGAGTGAATTTGAGGCAAAATGCCCGGCTCAGTGGGTAAACTATCCCCTCTTTTTAACCCCCTATAAACGATAAAGTCTGATGTTTACATTTAGTACAGAACATGAGGTCAGAAATGAAGAAGTTTGTACTGTGAACAGTGCATCAAACAACTTGAAATCCTTTTGCTTCAAGCGCACACACTACCTACATGTAGTAGTGAGCCTAAGCTTTCACCATGCAAGTGTATTTCTTTGAGGTGTGAGCTGTTTGCCGTTTAAATTACATATTGCTGGATTGTTGCTCATGTTTTCCATTTTCCCTGGCAGGTGAAATATTTCATGAAGAGGAGGGACTTCTTGAAATACAAGGAGAAGATGCAGACAGATGGCTTCACACCTGCTGAAGGCCCCAAGCAGCCCTCCTAATCACAGAGCAGTAGACTGAACATCTGCAGAATGACTGACTATTGGACTCATTCAGACCATGGCCAGAGGTGAAGGAGTTGGAGAGCAATCTAACTTGATTGTGGACAGAGCACCTGTACTTCATCTTTATCATTATTTATTTGTACAGAGACATAAGCTGCACCAGGACACAATACATTTAAAGAACTTCAAATGGCAGCGTGAACGAGCGTCCATCCTCAGAAATATGTGGCGTCAGATCATGTTTACCAACCCAGCTTGTCTGAGATGCTTTGTAACCAAGGAAACCAGAAGGACAAAAGAGGGAAAAGATCCACACGTAATGAATCCAGTTTTCTTAGTTCACCTGAAAATTACATGTAATGTCACTGTGAGCAAAGTTAAAATTTTAAGAAAATTAAGTTGTAATACTTACGATTAATGCAGGCCTTACACATATTCTTACATACAGTACATGCTCTCACACACACACACACACTAATCCTCATACTGTCCAAGGTTATTTTTCTGATTGTTTATTGAAGACAAACCACTTCATTTATTAGCAGCCATTGTTTTATGTGTCCAGAGCACAGAGGGTTGTTCTGTTGTTTGGCTCAGATGATGTTTTTGTGCATTCGAACCAGTCATGAGTCTTGATGAATTCAATTATACTTGAGTGACAACAAATCCATGCTGATCTTTACTAATTGCTGATACATATTTTTTAATTTCCAGGCCTCATTAAGCAAAATCTCAAAAGTGTGACTGGCGTGTTGTTTGTGAATAAATAAAATCAACTCAGTAGTTTTAGTGGTTTTATTGTTGTACATGTACAATGTTTTACCATCCTAACTCTAGTCTGTATCTGAGTTGTTTATGAATGAAACATCAAGGTATAACACATAATTAAGGAATATTACAGCTCATTTGGAAACAGGCAAAGGCACATTATCTTTATATTACAAACCTGTATGTATTTACAAAGAAGTGTGGCCCCTGGGTCAAAGGTCACTGCTGCAACACCATCGAGATGTATGAAACCTTCAGTAGAGCTGAATAAATTACAAAAGTAAAACATAGGCTTCTGATTCTGCCTAAGGCCTATATTCATAATGTAGAGATATAAAAAAAAGGCACAAATTACATTTAAAATTTGTGTAAAAATATAAAGCATATCTTTTAAATTTTTTGCACAGTACAGTGAAAGTTATGTGCAAACCTCTTCACCGACAGACAACAGTTACTGTGATTTGACAGTTGATTGGACAAACTACTGCACCGTACGACCCTGTGCTCACTCACTCGACTCACTTTCTTAAATGCTTTGGATGCTGCGTTCAAAATAACTCACAACTGGCAGAGACTCTGTGGCTTCCCACATCTGTTCACATGCCAAGTGAAAAATCACACCTCCAAGGTGACGACAAATTAAGACCAAACATGGTCATCCTGTTGCTTAACACACTAAAGTAATACATTTCATAAAGATATACAGTATATATATATATTTTGTAATAATAACTGTAGCTACTGATACTTGATAAAGGTTTTTAAAGGTCCCATATAGTATAAAGGTAGATTTCCATATGTTTTTTGATTATAAAGCAGGTCTAGGTTCTATATTAATACTGTGAAAGTATCAAAGCCTCAGTCCACAGAGAAATGCACACAGCCTGTATTCAGAAACTGAGCCTTAAAATGAGCCGTCAGGACTTCTGTAACTTTGTGATGTCACAGGATTTGGTTTCTCTGATGTTTACCTCAAATCTGCTCTCCAAAACAGTCAGCCAATCAGAATCTCTTCTGATTGGCTGACTGACCCGTTGTTACTAGAGCTCCAGAGAGAAGCCAGAGAAGAGGAGATGTAAAACTACACTGAGATGGTTTTTAATTTTTTAAACCACAAATATATCTTCTCATGGATCAAAACTTCAAATAAAAACACAGGAAAAGTGTAAAATATGGACCTTTAAAGTGCTTTCTGCCTGCTGACTAACACAGAACTTCATTTTCATGGTTAAAAATCATTACACTGGCACAACCCAAGACTTCAGCTAGAGGAATTTTCTCAGATTTCATGACTTCATCATCTCGTTCTGACGTTTTCAGATGTATTCAGTATGACAGAAAAGCAGCATCTGGCAAACAGGCTGAATACAAAGAAGTAATTACAGAGAGAACAGTGAGGGCCTTGTTTGTAGAGTCAGAAGCCCCCTGCTGAATACACAGAATAATGGCAGGAGTGTGTCCAACCTCTCAAGCCTTCCAAAAGAATCAAGTCAGTATAAAATACATTATAGTGTGATTAGGCAACCGAACCCCGTCTTTCTATAACTTCCATACAGCACAGTACACATTCTTGATATTGTACTGGAGTTGAGTGCAGGCATACAGCTCAGTAAAAACAGGTGTACTCCTGCTTTCCGTGACTTAAGTGAACGGTAGTGAACCGAGGTCCTGCGCTGCTCAGAGGATACAGCAAGGTGCTAACACTGTCAGGGTTGGAGGTTGGATTCCCACCTAGTATAGGCATCTGGTAAAAGGCCCTAGCTGTATTGCAAGGTACTTGGAGTAAATGTGGCCATCAAATATCAACATGTTCACAGCATAATAGGGCACAAAAATCAGCTTTGGTAAAGACATCAGTCAGATATTAAGAGGCCTAGATTTCCAAACCAATGCAGATAGCAGCTAGGAACATCTATGGACAGTGTATGAGCTTTCACATTGTAACTAAGCTTTTATCTCCGTAGAAACAGATCATATAGATACTGGGTACATCTGAAAGACTTGATAATAAGTAGCTCTATGGATACAGTACATTAGCAGCCACAGTAAAAGCCTCTTTTCATGCATTTATCTTGTTTTCATACAGCAGTCAGCTCTTTTTTTCTTTTCTTTTTTTTACACTGTAAAGTGTAATCAAAGTGGAAATAAACCAGCCCACCATGTTGCAATGTATGCGATCTGGTTAAAGAGCAATACATCTAAGTGCAGCAGAAATTCAACAAGCATGCAGTAAAAAGAGGCTTGTCCACAATGGCCATGTAGCTTATTTCTATCACAACTAATCCACAGGAGAAGGCATGATGTGGTCCTAAAAACACTTTCCAGGCAGCTTCTAAAAACCTAACTTATCATTTTATCATTTTTCCTACCATAAATCCCAAAAAAAGGAAAGAAAAAAAAAACATCAGTTCTTGATCACCTCAAATACATTTATAGCTTTTAGTGATCTCTTCAGTGATTCAGTGAAAACAGAGTCTCCATCAAACTTCGTTAATGGAGGTAAAAAAAAAAAAAAAAAAAAAAGAAAAGCTGGAGGTCACAGCTCCATCCAGTGGCCAGTTTGACAAAGACATTCCTTATAACGCCCCCTTGTGGCGGATAAAAATATAATTCTAACTTAAATCTAAGCATCAGATATTGTTTTTTCTCTCTTCTCTTCTTCTCCTCCTTCCCTCCATCCATCTTCCTCCTTCAGGGCCAGTCTAACCAGTCTAAACTGTGAGCGAGACCATCCTCTTGGCACACCATATGTTGTCTTTCCACACAAAAACATTTGCCCCATCTCTCTCTCCCTCTCTCTCTCTCTCTCCCTCTCTCTCGCTCCCTCTCTCTTTCTCTCTCTCTCTCTCTTCCTGTCTCTCACTGTTTCATCCCATCTTCTTCCCACTGGCCCCATTGGACCGGTGGTTATAAGCTCCCGGTGACGTTCCTGGCCACCGCCCAGGCTGGGAACTCAGTCAGGTTGAAGAGGGGAACGCCCCACGTGGTTATGGCCAACATTACCACCGCCACGCCGATCAGGTTCACCCCGAAGCCTGCCTTCACCTGGAGGAGGAAGGGGAAATAAAGGACATGAGGACAAACATGCAGGGAAAATAAAAGCCAAATGGAATTGTGCCAAGAAGTGTCTACGTAAAAAACAAAGAATCAGCTTCAGCTTTTTCAGTTTTCCAAGAGTTAAGAAATAAAATAAATCTTCAACGTTCTGATTACGTAAAACAACTTTGACACACTGTACCCTCCAGCCTTTCGATGCTGCAGGTGCAGAACGAGCATGTGACTTTGTGCGTGTGTGTGTGTGTGTGTGTGTGTGTGTGTGTCGTACCATGTCGCTGATCTTCACGTGGCCGTAACTGAAGACGATGGCGTTGGGGGGGTTCCCGACTGGAAGCATGACCCCGAATGACACGCACATGGTGGACGGGATCAAAGTGTGGAGGGGGTTGATGTGCAGAGTCTCGGACTGCACGGAGGGGAGGGGGGGGGTGAAGAGGAGAGGAGGAGAGAGAGAAAGAGAGGCGGAGAGAGAGGTGGTACATAAGAGGGGAAAATGAAGTTGAGGTGAGGAGAAACGATAGAAGAAGAAAACGGGGGGAAGAATACGGTGAGAGGTCAGAGGTCACATGAGATCTACTACATTCTCAGATTGAGGTGCAGCTACACTAACACAAGAGTGTGGGATAATAATGCTCCCTGCTCACACGTGCACACGAGAGTAGGAGCCAATAATCCACATGGGGGAAGCAAAGACAAAGCTGTAATGCTGAAAATGGGCTGAAGGAAACATGTATATTCTCCAAAGCTGCGTAAACAACCCTTTGATAAGAATATGGGAGGAAATGTGTTTTCCAGGATAACAGCCCCACTTGCACTGACCTGTACACTGTTGCAACCATCCTTCACGTTAAGTATTTAAGTTAAGCAACAAGATGCTAAAACTGACTTCTTATTTTTTATGGTAAATTTTTAGTTTTTAGTTTCAGTTTTAAAAATCTGTTTTGCAACATATTTAGATATGTTTCATCTAAACACACAGATCACAGTTTTCCTGCTTTGGTGTCTCCCAAACTAACAGGGTGATGAGCTTTGAGCTCTGCAGACTGTCCTCTTCACTTGTCTGCACCCACTGCAGATGTTGTGCTCATACCGGTCACATATTTATATTCAAAACCTCTGTCTCCCAACTGATCTTTTTGTCTTTCTTTTCAGCCATACCACTTCTCGTTTTTTTCCCCGTCCCGCTCACCCTCTGCCTGACATTTTTTTCATGGTCATTAACAAGAGAGAGCGTGTGTCGTGTGTCGTACCAGCGCAGACAAGATGGGCAGGAAGACGGTGAGTGTTGCCGGGTTGGAGGCGAACTCAGTGACCGCTGACACCAGCAGGCAAGCCAGCAGGGTGACGGCCCAGGGAGGAAGACCACTCATGGGCTCCAGCTGTCTGCCGATCCACACCGACAGGCCTGACACCTGCACGCACACGCACACACACACACACACACACACACATATATAGACAAAACACACGTGAGCATCCTCAAACGCTAGTCAGTCTCTCACCTTCATGATGCAATGATGTCTACCTGGACCTCTGCTCCTTTGATCTTACATCCTTCATTTGAATCAAGGTTGTGTTTGACAGACAGTAACACCTTCTAACTTCCATCAAATGATCAGTACCAGATTAAATCCAGTTAGATGCATCTGAATCATATAATTTAGATCTGAAAAAATCATCTGAACTTCTCATCTAGCTCCCCCGACCTTCACGAGAAAACCTCAGTCTAATCTTGGAGAAAAAAAATTGGTCCCAACCCTCAACATACCCCTAAAATGCCACAGTGCTGTGATACAACGACACACACAAACACATGAACAGTACCTTGCATCCAGCGGCCAGTGCATAGCCTCCTCCCACCAGGATGACAATCTCCCACGGCATCAGTCTCTGGAAGTCCTTCCAGGTGATCATGGGAGCCAGCGGGTCAGACTCTGAATCATCATCTAGTGATCAATACAGCGGGGACGCTAAATTAGCATTAGCATTGTATTTATGACTTTAAAATCATTGTTATTTTTAGTTTGTATATTCAATATATAGTATATATAGTACATATATTTTCAATATATTCCAAATATTGCTTTTTGTTTTTAAAACGGTTCATTATTTACTGTGTTTTGCTAAGGCTGGAAAATTATTTATTGTATTGTATATGTATAATATTTTTAGTAATTTCCTGATCATTTCCCAGAAACTTAAAAAAACAACCATACAAAATACAAACTTCCTTGAAAGAAAAGGTGCATTTAAACTGAAAATATTCATTTATTATTATTCATTTGTTATTGGAGGATTTATCACCCAAATGTGTTGTATATGTTTTTACATACATTTTTGTTTTATTTCAGCAGACCTATTGTGCACTGATGAAAGACTGCCCAGCAATTAATCTCAATGTATTAGCAGTAAATACTGTTCATGTTATATATCATAATGCAAAAAAAAGATTCAAATTGTTGAAGATCATTCTTATAGTTTGCAGTTGTTTGCCTGAACTACATCAGCCTCTCTTTTCTGTGATGGTGTTTACAGGTTCAAAGACTGAGTGTCAGCACTAAACCATCATGTGCTAAGCAGCGTGAAACAGTGATAAATAATAAATGTTAGACTTTTCCAGTGTGTTTCAAGCTGTTGCACAGACATGGAAAACACCAGCGTCTGAAGCTGAGCAGTTTCTCTGACCCACTGAACCTGCAGCCTGAAGGCAGTAAATCAACCTGCAGAGCATGGTGACACAAACAGGGGCCTGTTGGAACAAGAGCTACTCATTTTGAATAAAGCCAAAATATATACTCCCAAACTTAAGACGTCATGGCAACTGTGAACGCTTTTGTGTTTCTATTGTTTGATTAATGCTTCTCTGAGACCCAGATGAATGGAGTCAACCATAACAACCACGTTGTGATGTTCGGTTATCTGATACGTTAAACCCCACCCGGCTGGTGCCCTGAGGAGATGAATCAAACATAACACAGGTAAATGAAAAACTGCCAGATGGACGAGAGCATGGTGCTGACCTGTGTCTCTACAGCTGGAGGGGGAGGAGGAGGAGAAGGGTCGCCTGGCAGGGATGAGGAAGAGCAGGAAGCCAAGAAGCACAGACACTGTCGCATCAGTCCTGTATCCTTTCCTGAGAACATACAGCAAAAATTAAAGATGGAGAAGAAGAAGAGATTTCAATATTCACTACATAAACCTGATCTGATGGTACACCTGCAGGCCCTTTCCTTATGTTTCATGACAAAAATGTAAACTATGGGTTTAAAGGTCCCATACAGTATAAAGGTAGATGTCCATGTGTTGTTTGATTATAAAGCAGGTCTAGGTTCTATATTAATACTGTGAAAGTATCAAAGCCTCAGTCCACAGAGAAATGCACACAGCCTGTATTCAGAAACTGAGCCTTAAAATGAGCTGTCAGAACTTTTGTAACTTTGTGATGTCACAGGATTTGGTTTCTCTGATGTTTACCTCAAATCTGCTCTCTAAAACATTTGGCCAATCAGAATCTCTTCTGATTGACTGACCGACCTGTTTTTACTAGAGCTCCAGAGAGAAGCCTGAGAAGAGGAGATGTAAAACTACATTGAGAAGGTTTTTAATTCTTTATACCACAAATATATCTTCTTATGGATCAACACGTCAAATAAAACACAGGAGAAGATGGAAATGTGGGACCTTTAATAATCAAGGTTATAAGTTCAGATGCGAGTGCATGCATATACAGTGAAGTCACTGACATACTTAAAATGTATATGCACATTTCTGTCCCTGTGACAGTGTGACCACTGATCACTGTCTGATCTCTAACACATGTTAGTGATAACAACATCATTCGTGGTGGTGTGTCGCAAAATCGTGGCCACTTACTTCTCAAAGAGAGACGTCCAGCCGGGCACGAAGCCTGGCTCTCTGGTGAACCACAGCAGAGTCATCAGGATGAAGAAAACACCGGTCACCACCTCTGGGTAACTGGGAGACACACACACACACACACACATACACAGAAACCACAAAAAGACTGTCAGCAACAATTACATGAGTGATAACATTGTGTCATGTCTAGATGTGTGAGTAAGATAAACACACATACACACACACACGTCTTTCCATAATCTTAACTATCACAATTACATGTTTAACCCCAACCCAACCTTAACTGTAAAACCGAGTCTTAACCTTCAAACAGTCCTTAAAGCAGTGAGGACGAGACAAATGTCCACAACATACATTAATGTCCTCACTGTGATAGTTTCAAACTGAACCTCAGACAGAAATACAAGCCCACAGTTTACTGTTGTTGTGTATTGGGCCTTTAAAGGGGCTATGTGTAAGTTGTTCTGCTGCTGAACATAGTTTCTTGTCAGGAGCAGGTGGTGGTGATTGTCACTTGGCAACAGTTTCAGCCATTGTTGCAGTTACAACACAAGAGGTTGTAATACGTCAGCGCTACGTCTTCAGGGCAGACTGGAAGCTAAAGAGAGTCGCTATCAGAAAGTGACAAGACGGGCCGGGGCTAGCTGGTTAGCATGCTAACTTCAGTAGAAGAAAAGACGTGATAGAGACAAGAGTTGAGGAATGAATTTGATGTTGAACTCAGAACATTTCTTCTGGACTGGTAATTAAACAGTTAATGCTAAAGTTAGCTATGTAGCCGTATCAAAACTTACAAATAGCTCCTTTAAACGTCTTTTATTACACAAAATGTGTGACACAAACTTTTTATATCTGTTTGAATGGTATATTAAGCTTGACATTTTTGCAGAAGTTATAATTGCTAACAAATCTAAATCTGATCTTAAACTCTTGATTTTTTCCATGAGTTTCTGTGGCTAAGACCTCCTCCAAATGATCCTGGAGTGTTTATGTGGTTTCAAAGTTTCCACGGCAGTTGGGCTGAAAATCACCTGAATATAATAAATGTGTTAAACACAGGGGGGAGACACACTGTTTTTATTATTATCACTATTGCCGTTACATTACATTAGTCCCCACAGGAAACTCCCGTGAATACAACCTCAAACACTACATGGACATCCAGTCGGGAACACACACACACACTCACACTCACAGAAACACTTGTACACACCTGATGGGTCCCAGTTTTGTGTACTCCTCATGGATCCTCCTCTCTGACAGCATCTCTCTCTTGGTTTTGCGTTTCTTACTCAGCGAGCATGTTTCCCTGAAGCTGAACACACAACAACAACAACAACAACAACAACAAAACATTCAACCACACGGCAACCTGACACACTCGCTCATGCAGCCACAGGACACAGAGCGGCGCCGCGGTTCAACATCTATAGACAGAGGGACTGTCATGAGTCTATAATGATAAGATGTTAAAAAGTGGACGCACACACAGTAATCACACATCAGAACACTCACTTGCAGCCAAGGAAGAGGAAGTGCAGCCACAGCCAGGTGAGGACCAGCATGATGATGGCGATGGGGAAGCTGAAGATGAACCACGTGCCGAAGTTGATCACCTTTGCGTCTGGATAACGACTGGAGAGACACAGAGAGAGGCACATACTGAGTTTAGGATGTCTGTGTGTATGTGTGCAGGTTGTGTCCTTTCACATTTTATCCAATGGTACCTAGAGGTGACATCAGGAAGGAAAGGAGCTGGTGAGAAATGTGTCACACTGGTTTGATGTGTGATTTATTGAAGATTAAAGCCTAAACACAGTCTCTTTAAAGGCTGAACCTCATGACCACTGAGCGCTCTTGTCGTGATAGAAATTGAACCTCATCAGGGTTAAGAATAACCATTTGAACCGCATCAACCGCACACCTTGACCCTGCATGTGTGTCGTGTGTTTGCTCTGACTGACAGCTGCTATCGCTCCCATTTTCTTATCAGTGCAGCAGCAACAGCTGACTCTCGGCGCTGATAAGAGGCCAGTCAGTGTAAGTAAAGCCTGCAGGGATGAGGGGTCACTGGACATTCACTGTAGTTACAGTGGCTGATGTGTTCTAATCTTCTGTGTGTCTGTATCTCCTTCACCTCTGAAGGGAAGTCAATAAGGGATAACGGCTGTTACCTGAACTAACCTAATCAGGACACCTCATGAGAACATAAAGGGCACTACTTTACAATAAGGCACCAAAAGGTTTTATCTGGTGTAGCCAGTGCTTCACAGATCAGTTATAAACCAATACTTAGAAACAATTTTTGGTTTGTTAGGTTGTGAATAATACTTTTTAAATGTATCTTGATGTTTGATGCTCGACCTCCAGAAAAACAGCTGCAGAGCATCTGGATGAAATTCACATATGCAGCATTGTTGTTTCGAACTTCAACAACTCATGATAGAAGGTTTGTAATCACAGTTGCAATCACAGTATTAGAAAGTGCACCTAGCAGAGCGCAGACCTCCGCTAAGGCCAAACAACCTGCACCAGATTTCAAAGGAAATAAATCAAATTCGTAGCTGATGATTCAGAACTGCCCCAAAATTGAATGCTTTCTTCCCTGGACCATGAACCAGCCCTGCGCCAAGTTCAGTACAAATCCGATCAGTACTTTTTGTGTAATCCTGCTGACAAACAAACAAACAAACCAACCAACCAACCAACCAACCAACAGAAACAGGTGATTACATAACCTCCTTGGCAGAGGTAACAACTACACCTTGATTGGTTGTTGTGAAACCCTTTATTAGTGGCTTAAAACATTCATAATAACAAATGACTTACTAAATTTAGTAAGTCCGTAATGAGAGACTCGTGACCCTTTGTTAATGACTTCCTATATTTATAATTGTAAACTCAATGTTTATTAGAAATGATCTTCTATCAGTGACTTGACTGTTTGGACTGGTCAGCAGGGAGATTCTTCACAACCTCATAACCAAAAGCTCTTACTAATAGATTTTAACTGATTCATAAATCATTAGTAAAATATGTATAACATTAATAAAGGATTAGTAACAACTTAATGAACTTTTAAAAAAGGGTGCCTTACTAAAAAGTAGAATAACTTAATTTTGAACACATTCCTAATGTCTGATGAGAATCTATTATTTTAGCTTTCACAGTAAATGTATTTTCAAAAGATGCATTGACACTGCCAGCTTCTTTAGTAGTTTCTGGAGCTGTCTGATGGTTTGATTACGGAGCAAGTAGATCAAGAAAGTCCTCTTAATCCACCCGGGCTCAGTGACACGCAACAAAGGCCCAAGTGACCGGCACTCGTTCACTTGAAGTGAGCTTTTGGAAACAAAAGAGCGACACAGAGCGAAGCAACGGCACATCTCAGACCTCAAAAAGAGACTTTATCCAAATGAGCAGCAGAGAAATGTAGCAACAGTTCCTGTGAGGCTTCATTTTTAGTTCACTGTCTTCCTCTCAAAACCAAAACATGAAAAAAATTTCTCTGGAGTTGCTTTTAGATGTTCCAGGACTTTCTGGTTTCATTCCTCATAATAAATCTATTGTGAAAGAGGATGATCCATGATATCACTAATACAAAGTAAGTAAATTAATCTGCATCCATCAGCATTCTAACACTATTATTACCACTGCCTGTGGTTTGTGTATTTCCTCCAAAGCTCCACGGTGTGAACAGGGGAAGAGGGGCCACACGTGAAAATAAGTCAGTTATTCTCTGTTTTATTAAGAAAAGAAAAAAGTCCTATTGACTGTGTCTGTGTCTGTGCAGTGGTTCGTCTCCAGTGCACTTAAAGCTCTAACAGAGTCTCCACTGCTGTGTCATTCAAAGCTGCAGAGGTGATAAAGTGTGTTTGCTCAGACGTGCTTCACTGAGCGCTGTGCTGTACGGACACTAATCAGGGTAAAGGTGACATTCAGAGATGATGATGATGATGACAATGATGACGATAACGATTGTGCTGCAGAAACCCTGCCCTCTGCTCTATATCCCTCAGGCATCCATCATATTAATCTTAGTTTGAGTGCATTTACAGTATATTGATGCACTGGAGAATGAACAAGGACCAATGGAATCAAATTGAATCGAAATCCAGTTACAACATTGTTTCCAAACCAGTGATGTAATCCCTACTGGTAAATACAAAAGTAGGTAAACTATGACTTCCAGTTTACCAATGTTTGTTTGTCTTAAACCAATGAACATGTCTTTAGTTTGTTAGTGTTGAGGATTAAATGAGAGTCTCTGCACCAGTGTACTAACTCCTCTATCACAGGACCATGTTCTGTCTCTGTATCAGTTAAAAGTAAAACTGTGTTATCAGTATTGTTTATCAGAAATCTACCTGGATGCTGAATGATGCAGCTGTTGGTTCATAAAGTGAATGAAAGAGGAGACAGATCAGACAGCCGCTCACCTGTTCTCACTTGCTGTGTTCTGCTCGTTAGAAAATCCAGAATCCAGGATATAAGGTGAGCACTAAGATGGAAATGATGGCTAAGCCTTTCTGTTCAAGTAAATATATCAATCATATTTAAAGTACATGAAAAATCAATACATAATAATCTCACTTGGCACCTGGATTAATCCAGATGTTTGTAAAGCAAATTCAACAAGGTTAGAATCACATCCTCGACTCCCCTGAGAGTCTAAAAAGCTTTGTACTTCAGATTATGTGGCTCTTCGTCAGTTTTTTAAAACCATTCATGATAAAAAAAAAAAAAGTCAGATCAAACTGGCTGTTCATCATTTAGACCAGAGAGGAAGATGGATTCCCAACTGTAGGCACAGGGATGATCCGACAACGGGAAAAGTCAGGGGACAACTCATCTGAAGGGGGACGTGAATGTCTGAGATATTTCACTAGTAAAGTGAAAAGTTACAAACTTAAGTTTTGGAGAACTGCTGTTGGCTTTAGATGACAAGTCAGAGATCATGAAAGTATTGAGGATTTATCCTCAGAGTACCGTGGACATCTGTACCAAATTTCATGGCTATCCATCCAATAGCTGTTAGGATAAAAGCCAAAAATATAAACCTCATGTTGGCACTAGAGGAAAAGTCAGGAGATCATTGAAGTCATTACACACAATCCTGGTGGAGCCTCCACCAAAACTACTACACCAAACTACAAAATGAATAAAATATCATCGAGATCATCGAGCAGCAAATGCAGAAATACTGAGAAAACAGGAGGTTCTGTATAAATCTGTCTGTATATACGGCTATATGTTTAAGTGTGTGTGTGTCTGTGTAGTGTTGACAACAGAAGGTCGGATATTTATCATTCACCCCAGGCACAAGGTCAAATATGTGTGTGTGTGTGTGTGTGTGTGTGTGTGTGTGTGCGTGTGTGTGTGTGTGTATGTGTGTGTGTGTGTGTATGTGCGTGTGTTGTGGAGACAAGCTGATTGTGTGGCCTTGATGTACTCGCATGGACACAGACTAAAACTTGGACTGACTGACCTAATCACACAGCGGCCTTATTTACCAGCGGCCCCTCCCTCGTGAAGTCGACCCGATGCTGTTTCTACTCTCACAATATGTGAAAAACTTCACTTCAGTGCTTTGTGTTTCATTTCAATTTATTTGACTGCATACAAATATAATTTGGGGTATTTTAAAATTCACTGCTTGGACTGTTTGCTGCTCCTGGTTAATATTACCTTGGGATTACAACTACTACCACACACACACAAACCCACACGCACACACACACACGCGCGCACACACACACACATCGAATCAAAAGCTGACCTTTGTCCAACAAGCTGCGACATGAAGGAGGCCATTCTGCCGGGCTTAGCGCCACGGCTGGAGGAAATCGGCTCTGTTCGGGCTGCAGAGGCTGATTAGTTTGATCTCAGACCCTGAATGCGCCGCAGACACTGAGTTAACATGAAGTGTTTGAGCCCGACCGGCACAGCAGCCAAGAAATCACTCAAGCTGTAAATATGATTGTGTCTGCAGGCGTCCGGAGCTAATGCCAGACCAAAAATATCTCTCTGATACCAGCACAGAAGAGTTTTCAAAGCTGCTTTAATATCTATTTTTACTGTCAGTGGATGGTGGATTGATTGTCAACTCATTACACAAGTGACTGTGTGTTTGTGTGTGTGTGTGTGTGTGTGTGTGTGTGTGTGTGTGTGTGTGTGTGTGTGTGTGTGTGTGTGTGTGTGTGTGTTTGCGCATGTACCTACGTGTTAAACTGCTCAGCAAAGATGAGGTTGGTTGACGTGCCGGTGATGGTGATGAGTCCTCCGATGGTCGCAGCGTAGGTGATGCTGAGCGACAGGCATTTACAGATCATGTGATCCCTCTTGGTGGGATACTGCGAGTCCCTCCTGGCCCTGACCCGCTTCACGTTTGGGATTTCGATTGCAACCTAAGGAGAGAGTGTGAAGAATGATGCGAATGAACGGAGAGTGTACCTGACGTTAATTGATCGTAAGTGGGAAGAGAAGGGGGGAGAGGGGGGTTTGTTTTCGCTTCTCTTTCCGGCCTCATTAGCCTCCAATAATATGCTCCTAACCTGCGGCAGGTGTCCATTGGTGTGTCTGATGAAGCCGTGGTTTGAAACTGGCCTCAGACCCAAACCATTTACCTCCGCAGTCTGTACCTGAGGACGAGAGACAGAGACTTCACTTACAGCTCATGGATTCCTCTGCTCTGCTGCTCAGTATCTGACCAGTGTCAAACCCTCACCTCGCTTAGCGTGGAGAGCTCCTGTTTAGTGCAGTCACTGATGGAGAGAGATGGAAAAACAATGGTAATGAGAATTAATGGTAACAAAAGCCATCAGGACAGGCAAACCAGGCATATGTTTGGGACCCCCGATAGTAAAATAGGCCCTTGATGACCCCTCCTATTGGCACATTTTGCAGTGAGAACTATAAACCTCTTGAACCTCACGTAAAGACACAATACAGTGCACTGCTGTTGCCCCAAAACCCCCTGTAAGTGGGTCCCCTGATGATGCGTGCTGTAGCTAGCATCTATTGATAATCTGCATACGAGGCGTTTAGGGGAAATCTGTAAATTTAAGTGTCTGCAGGTGAGGCGTTTAGGGGACATCAGTAAATTTAAAAGTGTACCGATAGTCTGCACGTGAACGAGTGGCGTCTGCATATGAGGTGTTTATGGGACATCTGGGGGCATCCCACAGAGTCTAGGTTTGCCACTGAATATGTTAACACAGAAACACACAACACACACACATGTACCTGTCGTTGCGGTAGAGCAGCTCCAACTGGTTCTTGTCCAGGTTCTCTTCTTTGTCTGAAACAGCTGTAGACAACAACATTCATTATCACAGCGAATCCACAATCTGCTTCTCTAGCACAATATCCTTTTACCCCCCTGGAGCAAGACGTACCGCTGTCGTCCTCGGGGGCCTCGGCGGTTTCAGAGTCGTCATGGCTGTCGGCCAGACCGGTGCAGATGAGCTGCTGCAGGACGGCCTCAGCTATGGGCATCACCATGGCTGTGGTGGACGTGTTGCTGAGCCACATGGACAGAAACACGGTGCAGCACATGAAGCCCAGCACCAACCTGGATGAGAGAGAAAGGGGGACGTTGACCCATGTGTGTGTGTCTGTCTTTAGACCTGTGTAGTAAGGACATATTGATCAGTCTTTACCTCCTCAACTCCAGTTTTGCAACAGGATTAAGTGTGTATATTTGGGCGTGCATGTATGTGTGTGTGTGTGTGTGTGTGTGTGTGTGTGTGTGTGTGAATACAGCCAACTCAATGCATGAACGTGTGTGTGTTGCTCACATGCCAGGCTTGGCCCCTGCGATCATCACCATGCGCAGAGCGATGCGTTTGTGCAGGTTCCACTTCTCTATGGAGGCTGCCAGGCAGATGACTCCCATCAACAGCAGAGTGGTGTCTTTACAGTACTCAGCTGCAACCTGAACACACACACACACACACACACACACACACACACACACACACACACACACACACACACACACACACATAAATGAAGCAGATCCAAGGAGACAGGAAGGAGTCACGGGGCCTTTTGCTTTTCCCTCCTTCACCCACTTCCCTACTTCACCCTCCTCGGTTTGGATCAACACTTAGTTTGCCAATTGTTCTTTTTAATCTGCTCTACTTCCCACCTGCAGGGTTCACGGCCTCACAACATTGTATAAGCCTGTGTCTGCTCACCTCTCACCTAGAACCTGCTGCACTTCCTCCTCCTTCAAACACAACTTCATTACCCCGTGTTTGTCATTTCCATGGTGGATGAACACTCAAAAAAAGAAAAAAAATAGAAAAAATAGCAGTTCCTCAACCACTTGTGCTTCACCAAATAGCTAGTTCAGCCTTTAAAATTCCCTCTATCAGATATTTGGAAAGTGATTTTATTGATATTTCTACAGTTGCAAATAACAATTTTCTCTTGATTAATAGGTTAGTCTATAAAATTGTGAAATCACAATTTCACTATCCAAACAGACGTCGCCCAAAGGTAATCAATTTATGATCAAATAAGACAAATGCAGGCAGGAAATCCTCACATGTGCAAAGTTGTAAACAGTGGATAATCATTGCTTTGCAATGACAATATGAGCTGTTATCCCACTAGACAGGAGGATTAGACAAGAGTAAATAATAAAACTTTTTACTGCTCACTCACTGCTGACTAATGAAGGCTTTAGAGAGCTGAGATATGAGCTCCAGGTTTGAAAAACCAGAGGACATATGCACCATACATGCCCTTAAGACTGGTCGTCTGATTCCTGTCTCCTGTAGTTTCTCAGTTCATCAGTCAGTTCAATCTTCAGTCTTTGGTTTGAGGAGAAACTTAAGAGACTTAATATTTAATAAAATGAGCTCCGCTCTGAATTATCAGCATTCAGCAGCCAACAGAAACAAGCTTTAATGATTCAATTAGTCGTGGATCTTTAAGTGGATCTGGCAGTGACTCATGTGGGAAACTGGGGGTATGAGGGGGAGACTGGGAGAACCATAATAGACTGGAAATGTTGCATAAAGCTCTGCGCTGGCATATTTACAGAACAGCATCACAAGAGGCTTACAGCAGCTTTGTCACTGTTTGTCAATGCGATTTGGTCACATGAGGTATACAACTCACTTTTTATGTAATGCTGATAAGAGAGGTGAAGAAGAGAGGGTTTAATGGAGGGGAAAGTAAGAGTGTGTTACTAGTATAAAACCAATCATATCTTTACCAGGGCGGAGAATCAGACAGAGCCTGACGGTGCTTGGTGAAGTGTGTGAGCGGCCGGGTGGAGGCACATGTGAGCGCACGCACGCACTCAGATACGAGAGAACGCTGAGGAACATCGGCAGGATAATGATGATGAGTGCGAGGTTAATGGGTTTTTTTTCTATACGCTCCATAGAGTCACGGCTGATAAAACCTTTACAGCCGCGCAACGACGCCTCTGGTTCACACTGACACGTAACACAACAAGTAACAGAGCGCTGCAAAAGCCCTGATGGAAACCCCTTAAACACACAAGTGGATCCAAGATGTTGCAACGTACTCAGTGCAGTTCACAGCACAGAAAGCCCTTTCACCCATTTTCTCTCTGATCTGGAATTACTGTACATCCACATATACAGCAATCTGATCAGCTGACTCTCACTACCAGCACAGTAACACGAAGTAACACCCTGATATCCCAGCATTCCAGTTCAGCCCAACACCGTTCACCGCCTGCCCTAAATAACACAAGCGCACTGTAAGCGTTACACACTGGAGCATTTACAGTCAGAGCCACTGTTTACTCTGCATACGTTTATCCTTCCCAAACCTAAAAGTTACAGATAAAGTGACGTCTTGTAACGGACAGTAGATGGGGAATGGGGATCCTCAGTCAACATTTCAGCATAGGCTTATTCAGATTAAGGCCAACAGAGTTCATTATTGGATACGTATACACACACACCAGTGACACCAATTATGTCTGTATTTGTGTTGAAGAAATGTAAATATCCTGTCTATGAGGTTCATTTGTTTCACTGTGCAAAGATCAACAACTCCTCCAACCTGAACGACCATACAGGTTGTTGTTTTTTTAACCTCTGATACGACCCATAGGAGTGTCTCCTGAAATAACGCCCCTACCGCGGCAGTCGTACCAGACCTTGGTTGTTATGGTTACAATAATAAACATGCGGACCACACCGACAGCGATGTGCCTACCTTCGTCGCCATGGTTACTATAATAGCGACCATTACTTGGTTAGATTTAGGCACAAAAACTACTTGGTTAGGTTTAGTAAAAGATTGATGATTTAGGGTAAAATAAGTAGACATGATCTTTGTTGTCATGGTTACAATATAAGATGCTGGTTTCACAACATGTGGAGGAGTCCAATTCCATTTTTATTTGCTGTTGATTGATAGAAGAGGATGTTGTCTGGCAGTGATGAACCCACAGAAAATTATCACCCAACTCTTCAGCCTCATTTAGATTCTTATCTTTTCTAGCTCAATGTTTCCAGCAGCAACAGGCGGCCATTTTTGTTTAGCAAAGGAGCTGTGATACGTAAGCTAACTGTGCTGCTAATGAGTCTGAAACAAAATATGAACATTGTTTTGGGGATAAAAACTAGAAAACGTTTAGGCTACGTGTCAATCTACAGTCTACAGACAGGAGAGACTCACCTCGCTGGACTTCAGTACCCCAAAGAGCGGGTAGAGGAAGGCTGGGACCAGAGCAGCAGCGCCCAAGGGAACAGCCTCTGACACCCAGTAGACTGCCGTCACCATCAGCACGTACGCGCAGCATGCCTCCTGGAAGAAGGATAGTGAACATTGAATGCCTCATCACCTGCTTCATATCAGAAGAGACACAGGTTTGTGCTTCTTTTTTCAGGCACAACCAAAAGCAGACATATTTAGACACATATGGCAGCTATGAGAAACAAGCTAGGTTAGCTGTGTTAGCTAGGTAGCTTTATGCTGTGCTATCATTGGTCTCATGTAATTCTCTGTGAATTTCCACAAACATTGAACTATTCCTTTTAATTGTGACAGAAAGTCACAAGGTTCAGAATGACACACACACATCCATGAGCGTGCACACAAACACAGACATGCACTTTTAGGCTCATTCAAATATTACAAATATTTGTGCATGCTTTGTGAACTGAAGTGTTGTCAAGATAGTGGGGAGTTTACGCATGTAAACAACACAAACAACACAAACACGCACACTGATGTTGCATTAATCTGTTTGTGGTTATATAATATCAACATACCAGTCCCTCATGCCGCTCTGTGGCAACGGGCTTAGTGACAGGCTTCAAAACTAAAGAGGAATCTCGTGACATTTGTTAAGACCTTATGAAAATGAACCTTATAAATCACTTAAACCCCAAATTCAAGCTTCTTCCAGAGATTCAGCTGCACTTTAAATTTAAATTCTGGCAAATTTAACATAATATATTGAGGATAAAGCATGAAATGTCCTTCCTGTTCATGTTTTTCACCCTGGTTTACAATATTATATCCGGATAGTGTTTTATTTGTTTCGTCTCACCCGCCCACATTAGCCTGAAACATAAGCGGTTCCCGCCACTGACACATGCTGTGTGAGCTTGTAGTACTTTTACGTAAGCAGAACATTGAGTATAACATCTTGCAGTAACAGGTCAGTTAATCTCAAATTAATAAACCCAGAGGGGGGAGAATTAGCTGCAGGGCTCCAGCATGAGGCGAGTCCAGACCTGTTCAGACCTCGCAGCCACTTGAACCATGGACTTCTCAGAAATACTGTTAATATGATAAATCACCTGCTCAGTGTATTACACTAACTGCGACTTTACTGACTACTGATTAAATTGCGTAACAAGTTTCATGCACCTTTTTTTTGTGGGCAATAATCAAGAACATGAAAAGATGTAAATTACAGCCTTTCATTCAAAAAATCCTCTAATATAAATATAATTTTTTTTTCCTGCAGTGGGAAACATACACAAGCAGAAACAGCTGGATCCAAACAGTATGTTAACTACAGCTAAACCAATACATCAACCAGGTCGACATGTTGGCCAATATCATCTTATAGCAGATCAATATCAGTATCAGTGTGTATGTCGGGCGACAAGCAACAAGAAATTGCAGGAAATTTAGAAACAGTATCATTATTACACTGTTTGTCCACAACAAAGCACTGATGAGATGATTTTTACACTGTACACAACTCGTCCACACAATTTAAAAAAAAAAAGCTGTAACTGTGAGTTCTGTCTGTGAAAGGACTCAACACCCCGTTAACTTCTTCTGTCGTTTGTTACATGGGGGAAACATGAAACCTCAAGCCCCAACTGCTTCCTGTGGTAGAAACTTGCTAAATAAATCCACACAATTAAACCTGACTCATAACAATAAAACTCACAATAGAATGAAACGATCTGGCGTTAAAGAGTCAATGTACTGTATGCCTGAAACATTCAAGACTTAAGCATTTATTTTCACTCAAGAAATACCACAAGCAGGTCACAGTCTCATCCTAAAAAGGCATAAAAGTCAGATTTTACAACATATATATCTGTCACACAGCCTCATGGTACCTGTTGTTGCTGCTTGTGTCAAAAAAGTAAAAAAAAAAAAAGAAACAAAGAAAATCTTAAATATAAAGAAATCCTGTGAAGTGACACTGAACTGCGCAGCACCTGCAGAGTCTGCGATGCCAAGATCGAAGATGGAAGCTAAATTTAATTTGTCTCTTTGAGCAGAGAACGTGTGAATTACAGTTAGAAGTGATGATTCAATAAAGAAAGGTTAACATAACAAAGTCTGCAAATAAAAACATAGGCTAAATAAGACAATTTTTGATAGGTTGACACATGATTCTACACCTGATTGCAAGATTGTTTTTATTCCTTGTTGCTTGGCCTCTGGTTGCTCTGAGGCTACGTCCACACTGATGTGTTTAACGCCGTTTTAAGACAAAAACGATCTCAGTCCAGACAAGTGCTTTACCTCCGTATCAGAAATAATCTCCATCCATACTATCACACCTGAAAACACATATCACATGACCATTCACATACACTGGACATGAGCATACTGGTGTAAACAGGAAACAGATTGTTTACTCTGCAGCTGCAGTTTTGTTTTTCATAGTTTTGTTTTGTTTTTTTTTCCGACAGCACACTGAGCGAGATACAGGAAAGTCAGGGTAGAGAGAGAGATGAGACCCAATCAGGGAGCGACTGTGGTCGTCTACGTCATCGTTTCCAAGAGTCTAAGTTTCTGCCCATCCAGACTAAAACGCCACCCGGCAGTTTTCAAACTAAAACGGATCCAGCAGAAAACCCTGCAAACTGGAGTAGTGCGGACGCCAAGTGTAACCGTAGCAAAAGAGATGCGCTTTAAAACTAAAACGTGTTAGTGTGGACGTAGCCTAAAGCCACAACCTGTGCCCCTTTGTGGACGCTTTACTGTGGATTTACAAGGAACTTGGCAAGAGGAAAGAGGCATTTCCAGGCATTAGGCACAGCCGCTGGATTAGGCTGAGAACAGAACGAGGTGTTTGGGTTCATAATCAAAGAGCCTCCACAAAGAAAATATTACAGCAGTTTCCACCCCCTCAGAACAAATACCAATGTCATAAAGACAGAACATATGATTAAAAAAATAATAATGTCCTCCTGCGTGTTCTTCCACTCTCAAACACAACTTCACATTCAGGAAACATGAGGTGACTGAGGAGGCTGATGACAGGATTAAAGCACAGCAGAGATTGACCTGTTGATCTGAATGGGAAGAGGAAAAGAGAGGTGGCATGAGGGAAGAGAGGACAAATAGATAAACAGAGACAAACAGGGATGAATAAATAAACACACAGGGACAGAGATGGTCTGATTCAGCAGTCACTGATCATGGATTATCTGTTTATCAGGGGACAGTGGCCACACAAAGAAGGCGGCTTCAATCAGATCCTTAAAAATTCATCTGAGCTTCTGTTTTTCTTCGTTCTGTTTGGCAAGTTGAAGCCAAAGTGCTGGGTAAGCAGAGAGGCAGGCGATGTGACCTCTGTGATAACCAGACTTTATACTGAGACGTGTCAGCGAGCAGGAGTCAATACACGCTGGTACTGTGATGGAAGAGAGCCTGTGTTTGCTTTAAAGTCAAACCTGCCTTAGAAGTGAAGTGATCATTCTTAAAAATCAAGTTTGTATCTTTTTAAGAGAAACAAAAGGAGTGACTGGAATATGAAAGAGCCTCATTTATTTACCTGCAGGTTATGTTTGCAGCAACTGACATTTTTTTTTAGGTAAATAGTGGACGCCAGAGAAGCAACTGCTGCTGTGACAAGCATGAAAATTTAAAAACTGGGCGAAAGTTCACTTGATTTTCTGAGGCGACAAAAGAATGTGATGCTGGAGACAGTGTGTGTGTGTGTGTGTGTGTGTGTGTGTGTGTGTGTGTGTGTGTGTGTGTCAGCAGGTTGCACTAGGAGGTTTGAGCCATAATGGAGTTTCTGGAACAATCAGGTTTGCTGTAACTCCTGTAACCAAACATTAAGGCCTGTATCTGTACTAAAATCATTATTATTATTATTATTATTATTATTATTATATCATCAATATTATTTATATTATTTGTAGCTTTAAAGAAGACAAACAAAATGCTGCAGACTGAAAACAGCAGTCCTGGCCATATGGTTATATACAACTTGATATATATATATCTTATGTTATGTTACACCATGGCCACAGAGGATCCTGGTTGGTCAGAGGGTGTGCACTACTATTACATTTTTCACATTTTTATTGTTAATATTTTAAATGAAGAAAAAGTGATTATATTAAATCCACCTGACTTGCAGTACTTGTCTTTAATTAATCTTCTTTTTTCTCATTACTGTTATGCAGCAGAACAAAATCCTCATATGTGAAAACCTGCTTGGCGATAAACCTGATTCTGATTCATTAGCAACATTAACAACATTAGCATTCTACATTAATTAGCTAAAGGCTACATTTTTTCTGCTAGTCCACTCGTTTTGTTGGCTACTAGCACAGAATTACAATTAAAAGAGGAAGTTGCACCAAATCATGGATGCACTCTACTGTCCATAGAATGAGGAAGATTGTCCCTCCTGACCTGTGCAGTTATGAAAAGTAACTCTCTCCTGCCCCCTGCACTTCCCCTTTGGAGCTACTAGCTTCCCCATCGTGTGCTGCATTTGCAATAATACATAATGCAACAAAGGGCTGAGGCTGGGATTGAACCAGAGACAATGCAACTTTATAATGTAATTGAACCACAAGTAAATACTATTAAAATAAATTTGTAACGATGCATTTGATTTCTTATTGACTTTATCTTTATGCACTGTACAAAACAAGCTTTTTAGGGATCGACTGATTATCGGCCTGGGCGATTATCGTGGTAATATTCTGCATTATCAGATTATCAGTATCGTTACTTTTTCAACCGATAACCGATAAAATAAAATATCGCTGAGTAAACGTGTTACTGTGTTACATTTTAAAAGGGGAGGGGTAAAACATCTTATTTGGTGATAATGATAATCTATGATAAAACTACTAAATTAAAGAACATCTCTAGGCTGCCAGGTGTATCACTTCAGAGGTGAGAACAGCACCAGAATCAACCAATTAATTCCAGTCAGACACTTTGCAGCCTGTGCATACAACTGATAATTACTAATATACACTCAGTTGTCAGTTTATTGGGAACATGTGGATAAAACTTATGTAGTCTAATATAACGGTCATATAACGGCCCTGAAAAAACCATATCGATCGATGCCTAATTATTTTCACTAGTGAGCTTAGCCATTTAGCTGAGTTAGTGCTAATTATAAAAATGTGTTCGCACAGTCACATTGGCATCAGTGTCTTTACACTGATAAATCTTTGACAGTATTAACTAACCAACACTGTGATGGAGCCTCATGTCAACACGAGGGTCTAGTATCTGCATGACCTGAAAGGTCCATTCAGCTGAGAGCGAAGATTTCCTCAAACCCTGAGTTGTTGTTTTTTTTTACAGCTGACAGGAGAGTTTCTGCCTCCACGTCTTAACAGTCCAGCCCATTGATTGTCTCATCAACTGCCTGTTATCTGTGCTCAGCTCGGGATATGGAGATGATTGGTATTTAGAAAAAAACACACAGTGGCTTGAAGACTCCTGATAGACAGATTGGGTCACAGCTGCTCTGGAAGAAACTTCACTGAACCAATCAGCAGAGGACTCAACTGACAGATAACACACACACACACACACACACACACACACACACACACACACACACACACACCCACACACAATCTGTATTGTACACATAATGCAGACAGATGTACACACAAAGCCAGCTTTAGTTTAGTACTCTGGTACAAAGTAGAACCTTAGAATATTTCATGAATATCAAAAACAGCAGCATTCAGCAATAGCAGTCTGCATTATTTTGTTTGTTTTTAAGATGATTTCCACAGATTTTTCTATGTAAACTAGTGAAACTATCGTGTATTAGCACGTTAGGCAATATTTTAAAAGGTTTCTGCTCTGCAAAATGTATTTTGTCTCACAGCAACTAATTTGTAGCAAAGAAAAATCTCATAACACTGGCAGCCAATCTAAAGACGGAAAATGAAGCTAAAATACTTTCATTTCATGTTTCTCTTTTGTGCAGTGACAGTGTAGCTACATAAATATGAATGTGTCTCTGAGACAGGGCCTGACCCTCACCTGATTGGTTCACTGATATATTATATAGAGGGAGAGGTAGTGAGACAGAGAAGAAGGTGGAGAGAGGGGGCGAGGTCGCTTTAACAAAGTTAAATCTAAATATTAGTATAGTTTTGAAAATGCTCCTCCAGGTTTAATGACCTTGTCTGATGATGAAAAACTTGTGCTGGTGGAGGACAGAAAAACTTATAACATAGCAAGTAACTAATGTATTAGTATAAGCAATTTACCTACAGAGTTTCTGATCAGACTAGATGTACATCTTATAATAATAACATATGAAGAGATATATGATGATTCCCTTTAATTCATAATTCCTTTCTTACAACCAGTCTCTATAATAATCAACAGTGTTTTATTTTATTTTGCCCTCTATTTTCTTTTATTCTTTGGTAACAAACGTCTTCACATGTGTCAGTAAAACACAGTGAAAATTAAAATGTATATTTATCAGAATTTATTCTTTATCAGAAATCAGCCTCTGATGCTGCTTAAAATACTGTATCAGGTATCTGTGAATATGCGAGTCTCTGCACTGATCTGATACCATGTCATTTATTAATAATCTAAAAAATAAAAAAATATTCAAAATCAAAATAGAAATCAATTCTTCTTCGGTGCTCTAAAGCAGTAGCTCACGCAGGAAGTTGGGCTATGTTGTCATTGGAAACTATTGTTTTAGGGCCAAAGAAGAATTGATTCCTGCTAACGTTAACCGTTAGCAAAATGTCAGCAACTTCGCAACAGGTTACACTGGGAAGTCCAAAGGAAACGTGTGCAGTATGCAAGGTTTAAAATCTGAGGGATGGCACTAGTGTAGGAAGTGTTATTTATTCCTAGAGTTATTTATCTTTTTTTTTAATCAATTTATTGAATTGCTTTATGACTGAAGGTCAAATTAGATAATAAAAGAAAGATTCTATCATTCATGCATCTGTTCGTGTTTTACAAAGGACTTAATCTGAACCGTACCACACAACAACGACTGCAATCATATCAGTAGTATACGGCTGTGAATGGTACCGGATCAGTACACGGTATCAGCTGATACACAAGTTCAGGTATCGAGTAGGTAAACACTAAACACTAAGTAGAGCTGAGGCTGATGGGAATGTTGTTAGTCTTGCAGGTATTTTGTCATAAACCACAGTATTGGATACATAGAAATCTTGACCTTTTGTGATAGATAAAAAGTTAAGTGAAGTTATTACTACTCATACTGAAGGGGAGACAGATGTCTGCACAACATTTCATGACAATCCATCCAATAGTTGTGCAGCCACTTTATCCGAAAACTACAAATATCAACCTCCTGCTGATTCCCGAGAAAAGTCATCGGTAGGATTCATCCTCAGGGGAACATGGATATAGAGAACTTATTGTCACTCCATCAAACAGATGTTGAGATATTTCAGTGGAGGACTAAGACTGTCACTGCCAACCCCAGAGCCACGCTGCGAGCACAACTACATCCGTCTTCCTGGGGATGCAAAATGGCACAAGCGTGACTCTGCATGACATTATTGATATCTGCCAATTGGCTCTCTGTCTCTGTCCTGGCCTGACTGCATCCAGCAGATGTTCTGTCCCGTAGCAGCTGGACTCAGTACCACTCCAAACACACACACAGTGTCACCCTGTCACATTCCTCACACAGTCTGGGGTCCCTGGTGTGGTAAGCAAGCCATGTGGGGGCCAAAATCCAGCATGGTGGTAGGTTGATTATATAACTTAATTGCTTGGATTGTTTCTTTCTTTTTCTTTGTAGTGAAGTTTTTGTTCTTTTGTTCTTTCTTGGCCTCATCCTGCGCCGCCTTGCTCCTGCCAAACACCCACCAGCCCTGACATAACAGCAGGGCTCCTGGGCGTCAGAGCTGACGGACAACGTGACAGCACATAACACTCGCTCTGAATATTAATCATGTTATAAGAAACAAACGCCTGTGACGCAGAGGAGCTCATATGCAACACATTAACACACACCTGTCACCACTAATACCATTACTACATGTTTAGCTGCTTCCTTATTTAGCACGTGTTGAAAAGCTACACGGCTAAGTGTTAATATTAACAGCGTGTTAATGAACATGTGACTGCTTTATTATTTATAAGAACATGAGCCAAAACAAACACACATGTTAAATTCATTTATATAAGCTTAAACTTAAATCATGTGAATCCTTTCAGCTGAGCCAGACGCTCATTTTGTAAAAATTAATATTTATTTTATTTTGAAGGCGATGTGCTGATGTTGATGATAACTGTGATATTTTGAAAAATGAAATACTGATATTGTGTTAATAATA
Organism: Seriola dumerili; assembly: GCF_002260705.1. Lineage (NCBI taxonomy): Eukaryota > Metazoa > Chordata > Actinopteri > Carangiformes > Carangidae > Seriola > Seriola dumerili. Next base: position 16,067,448 of record NW_019174393.1, read on the forward strand.
CGCGTGTTAGATGTTTGGGATCGTGGGTCTTTTGTTTATCATCTTTTTTGCCTTTTCACTTTCCATTAAGTGTAATTGTTGTGTTTGTTCACTTTTATACAGTTGTGGTCACAGACTCTCTCTCTCTCTCTCTCTCTCTCTCTCCACCTCGCCACACTGGTATTTGAGTCTAATTTATTTGCTAAGAAAGAGAGAAAACACACAATAAACAAAGTTAAAGATGAATTTGACTGATAGCATCATTATTATTATTATTATTTTCAAATTTTCTATAGATATCGTGATAAAATCGTTGTGAATTCTTCTGGTCACTAATCGTGGTATGTCTTGAATTAAACCATAGAATAAAAGGGAGAAACATCAGTTTATACCAATATAACCGATAATCTCTTTTTTCTTAAAATCTTGGTGCACATTGCACAAACTGAGCTGTCATTTCCCTCCACAAGGGTTAAAAATCTTTGCTTTTTGGAGGACTATCTTTTTTTCCAGGTGGTTTAAAGAGTCTGAGGATTCTGGGAACAGGAATAATCACCTTCTGGGTTTGTCAAAGATGATGTTAATGTGATGGTAATCCATGGGAGGCACAAACTGGATCACTCGGATCATAAGCTATTGCTCCTCATCACCACGTTTGTCAGTGGTGCCAGAAAACCCGGTCGAGCTTTTTCTCAGGACACGATGAACACGGCACTCAGTGCTTTTTCACAGGATATAGTGGAATCTGGCACGAGAGCATGTTGACAAGTTTGTAAACCAGACAAATCACACAGGTCTGAGCGTCACCGAACATAATCCACAATCCTACAAACAGTACAACTCCTGGATCTGAGAGTTTGACACAACAAAGAAACTCACGCCTCAAACTCTCCAAACTGCAACCTCATAGTCTCTGTTAGTTTAGTCGAGTTTAGTTTGTCAGACACTCACAGTGTCACGCTGCAGCTAAACTTTACTCAACATTTACTCTCACAGACAGCAGCGTCTCTGAGTCTTGGCAACACACAGTGACAAACGTTTTTTAAAAAAAGGTGACGCCTGTACAGATTGGATTTGTGCAGATTGAGATAATCCTATTGTTTCTTGTGCAGATTCATTCGTCTGAGGAAATTTTCCAAAAACAAACTTGAGCTGCAAAATAAAGAGAAACAATTCATGAGCCTAAATGAGAGTCAAGTTTTTTCTCTCTCTCTCTCTCTCTCTCTCTTCCTGATCTCCATCTCATCAACATGTCGCGACATCTCCTCTCCACACACACAGATCAGCTGATGATCGGGACAGCTCAGGACAAGCATTCATCAAAACAGAAGACAGAGTGGCTTTTGACTGGTTCTCTCTCTTACACACATACACACACACACACACACACACCAAAATCCCATCAGGACACTACAACCATTAGCAGCAGCCAGGAGGGACATCAACACATCAGCTGGAGGTTTTGTTTACTGCTGTTTTCTAGGTATTTATTAAACCTAAACTACGTTGTTTTCTCATATTTATTAACGACTCAATAACTCTTTTTAAATGTTGAAATAAAAAGCATCATTATTATGTATATAGCATGTATGGTACTTTAATGTATGTTATAGTTGTTGTTATTGTTGTCTTGTGGTATCTATGTCATACCACTACAGTAACCTACACTAACACACACTGGAACATTAAGCATGTATAATACTATTGTGTGACCTCGGTGTCTATCTATTGGTATGGAATGTATTGTTCTCCATATGGAAAGTTAACTGACTTATATGTTCTTGATTTCCAGTAGAACAGTCATATATTTCCATTTCAGTGACAACTAGTTAAACTTGTTTCTTAGTATTCTTCCCTTAACTTCCTGTTCTGTTACTGTGCTTATAATGATAATAAAATCCATCTGTTATTCGTGTCCTTTACTCACGCTGGTGGGGTGGATGAGCGGTAAGGGAAGCAGGGACAGCGGGATGAACACCACGACGATCAGCTTCCTCGCCTTCCACAGCTTCCTGAACAGATCCATCCTGGCTGCGGCCTCCAGCCTCATGGGTGACCCGGGGCTCTGGATCGGACCGGCCACAACTCAGCAGAACCGGGTGTGAGAGTCACAAACGGGGAAGTCTCAAACCACCGCTGAGCTTGGAGAGAAGTGGAGGAAGGAGGAGGAGGAGGAGGGAAGCCTTTTCCTGGGAAAGCGCAAAGTTCCGTTTTGGCTGTGCGCTTTTACGCACAGACTGTAGACGGTGCCCGGACCTGTGCGCGTCTCTGTGAGGTGGGTGAACTGGCCGGATTTTACTCCGTCTGATCTGAGCTTTACTTTTGTCTGAGCTTCGTGCCATGCACTGAACCCGCGCTCCCTCTGAACTTCTGTGTGGTGGATGATCTCAGAAGCATCAGGTGAGGCTGCCGGTACATTTATGAGCCTGGATAGGTATGCTAATTAATCACTGCGTTGCTCCGCCCTCGGTGGCTGTGTCTGCACCAATCAGGGCTGCGTAAAGTTTTTCACAGGGCGTGGGTTTGTGCGTGTGCACGGGTCTAGAGGTCTCTCAAACAAAACTAGAGGAACAGAGGGAAGAGGGAAATACTCTGGGACTTAAAATATTATTAAAATATTAGAAGAAGTTAAATTGTAAAGACAAATAAACAGAATATTAAAGAATATTTTTAATATATTAAGACACCACAGCAGATAAAAATCATCACATTGCTATCAAGTGTTTTAGTCAGTGTGCAGAAACATTTTTCATTTTATGGTGTTATAATAAATTCGCAGTTTACTGAATAGTTAATTCATTTATATTGATTTAAATCACACACTCCTGAACAGCAGGAAACCCTAACACAACAGCACATGGGAGTCCGAGGCCAGGACCGGAACCACTGAGCCGAGACTGCAGTCACACGCTGCTCCCTAGAGGACTCAGTGAGTCAGTGCGAGTAGGTGCTTTGTCCAGACAGGAGCCTGAGCTTTAACAGCAACCTTCCAATGGATGTTACAGTTTAATCTACATGGTTAATTCAACTCTTTTCAAGAGGAAAAAACTATCATTTTAGAAATTTTGTTTAAATAATCAAATCAACTTCTGGGAGAAAGGAGTCAGCAAGTTCAACCGCGGGCCAAGGCCGTACAGGCAGAGTGAGAATGCAGGCCTGTGCATTTATTTCTTTTAAGTCTTATAAGAATAAATCAGATTTTTATAACTCTTAGTTCTAGGATTGTATCTGAGGGTAGATGTTTTTCCCATCCATAACTCAGGTCGAATAAAGTTACAGAAACTTGGACCAAAATACATATACATGAGTGTATATGCCATATCTGTACATCTATGTCTCTTCTATATCTATATTCTATGTTGGACTTAGAGACTGATGATATAATTGAGGGTTTATCCACATAATCAGGCCTGCTTCAGTTGTGAATGAAAGCAGTAAGAAATAAATCATCAACATTTCAGTTCGATCGCCGCCTGTTTGAATATGTGAGAAACACTCTGTTCTGGTAAATCAGGCTGAAGCTGTGGCATTAAAATCTGTGTTTGAAATGTGAACAAAGAGGATTATATTGTTTTGTCTGTGTCATTTTTCTGGGAGGTTTATCAGACTTGATTTCGGCACCATGTGCTGGTCAAGCACCTCTCTGTTACAGAAGACGGCTCAGTAGCTTCAGAGTGCATGCTTCTCTTCACGTGCGAGAGGTATTAGATGTTACAAGGTCATATTTACTGGGATTAATGTGAGTCTTGTGTTTGAAAATACAAAAATATTGTTGTTGGAGGGCCTGTAAGGTGCTATCTGCCCACCCACTGCAGTGATGTCACGGTGCACTGGAGACACGCCCTGGAGTACACCTGTACATCACTGCAGAAAAAAACGTTTTCAGCAGCTGTTAAGTTGCTCGTGAAGCAGAAATAAAACACAATATATACAGAAATAACAAAACTAGATTTTAATCAGGGGCCTTCTTTAATATGGGGTCTCAATATAAGGTAAGGGCGATTCGATAGCAGAGTGGTTACGGCATATACCATGTGGGTGCAGATGCTCTGAGCGGTCGAGTCCTTGGTTGACCTCTGATGACCTCAGTCTTTGCTGCATGTCATTCTCCTTCTCTTCATCCCTCAATTTCCTGTCTCTCTACACTGTCCTGTCAAATAAAGGGATGAAATGATGTCCAAAACATGATGTCCAATAATGCAGGTGCTGCATTGAAGTGATAGTTGGGGTTATTTGACGTGGGGTTGTGTGAGGTACTTATCTATAGTATACACATACACCACTTTAAAAAAAAAAAAAAGCCCACAGAAAAAGGCTGATATTGCTTTATTTTGAATATTTTCACTGCTTTATCTACATTTTCTCAACCATTGAAGTGACCTAAGTTTAGCTCTTTCCATCTCAAGCAGCTGATCTGCGGAGTAATAGAGTATGCACTGTAGGTGCGCTTGTGCTCAGTAGTTCAGCGGTTCACAAACTGCAGTTCCAAAGGAAAGGCCTGAATAACGGTAAGATAAAGCAGGGAAAATATTCAAAACAAAGTATAAACTTCAACTGATATCAGCTTTCTTTATTTTTCTTAAGCGGCTAAAACACGTTCTTTTGCTGAACACGTCCACAGCAGCTCATCACTCAGGTCCTGTGCCGGTGCTCCTGCTGCCTCTCTAAACTGGCAGAGCGCTGATCTGAACCTACTGCAGGTAACACACTGACTGTAGATAACTACCTCACACAACCCCACGTCAAATAACCTGAACTATCACTTTAAGGCCCCTATAAATTGCCTTCATAATGTGAATTAGTGGTGCATATACAGTATCAACAAACACATGGACAATACATTTACTACAAAGATATTGCCACAAAGGGAAACCTGGAGGCTTCGGGAGCCCCTGGGAGTTTGGAGTCCCAGGGCGGTTTGCCCAGTTGGAAATCCATCCTTGTTTTTGATATAAATTATATATATTATATAATTATATATTATATATATAATTTTTGATTCTGCCATTTATCTAAGGTCATAGTTTGTGTTTTAATCCACTATCAGAGTATTGCAAGAGACTGCACTGTGAATCTTTACATCAGCTCATGTAGCTTTGGGACAAAACGTTACGTTCGACACTCGAGTGCCTCATTCAGAAGTTACAAAACACCTTGAACACATCGGGCTGATTGAAGGAACGTTACATGAGGGAGGTGTATTTAAAACCCTGTGGAGGGTGGTCACATGACAAATGTTCACACATACTGTGAGCAGCGTTTCAACTCACCAAACAATCAAACAGCTTTTCCTCCATTGTGTAATGTGGATTAATTCTTAGCTTCTTGTCCAGCAAACAAAAAAAAAAAAAAAAANTGATAGTTGGGGTTATTTGACGTGGGGTTGTGTGAGGTACTTATCTATAGTATACACATACACCACTTTAAAAAAAAAAAAAAGCCCACAGAAAAAGGCTGATATTGCTTTATTTTGAATATTTTCACTGCTTTATCTACATTTTCTCAACCATTGAAGTGACCTAAGTTTAGCTCTTTCCATCTCAAGCAGCTGATCTGCGGAGTAATAGAGTATGCACTGTAGGTGCGCTTGTGCTCAGTAGTTCAGCGGTTCACAAACTGCAGTTCCAAAGGAAAGGCCTGAATAACGGTAAGATAAAGCAGGGAAAATATTCAAAACAAAGTATAAACTTCAACTGATATCAGCTTTCTTTATTTTTCTTAAGCGGCTAAAACACGTTCTTTTGCTGAACACGTCCACAGCAGCTCATCACTCAGGTCCTGTGCCGGTGCTCCTGTTGCTTCTCTAAACTGGCAGAGCGCTGATCTGAACCTACTGCAGGTAACACACTGACTGTAGATAACTACCTCACACAACCCCACGTCAAATAACCTGAACTATCACTTTAAGGCCCCTATAAATTGCCTTCATAATGTGAATTAGTGGTGCATATACAGTATCAACAAACACATGGACAATACATTTACTACAAAGATATTGCCACAAAGGGAAACCTGGAGGCTTCGGGAGCCCCTGGGAGTTTGGAGTCCCAGGGCGGTTTGCCCAGTTGGAAATCCATCCTTGTTTTTGATATAAATTATATATATTATATAATTATATATTATACTGTATATATAATTTATATATATTATATA
>NW_019174393.1:16076104-16089044 GCF_002260705.1 Seriola dumerili
AGCTCCAATTTCAGTTATTTCTTTTCCATTTATTCCTTATGAAATATGTTTGTTTTAACATATAAAATGATTGATATTCACTCTGGACGATGAAATAAGACACAAATCCCTGGTGGCCCAGTTTACATCTTCAGAGGTGTTTCACGCTGCTGTCCTCCCATCGACCTTTCTTGGAACAATACCGACTAATCACTTTCTCATTAGTTATCGACTCTTACCGCCGCCAGGTCCCGCAGCGTAGATCAAATGGAAGATCAGACGAGCTACAGGGGTCCCAACGTCTTGCAGAGTGTCACGACACATTCACATGTTTATCTGTCTGACTGCTTATTTCTAATCTACCTCCCAAATTAACGTCAAAGCTGCAGGGAGTCACCCCAAAGCTGGGATGTCCACTTAAACCCCTTTCGAGAACAGATTTACAACCAGTTCAGTGTTTCTTGTCTTGAGAGCTGAGCAGGAACCTTTAACTGCTGATTACTGTTGGTTCTAGTTCCCCTGGATTCATATTCTTCCCTTCCCTGGTTTTCTTCATGTTTCAGCCGTCTCTTCAGCTGCTGTCATGGTCCAGTTTCCCCACAGAGATCAGTAACACCATTTTATCTCATCTCTGATACTTACCTCAGTGCTGGAGGAGAGGCGTTTTGAGGCTACACTCCAGTTCTCAACATCTCGAGGTCAATCAGACAGTGAAGGCAGCACCTCTTTTCTTTAAAGTCTGTCAGTTTTAATTACCTGTAAGAAACAGTTTCCAATATAATACTCAAAAGAACTTCAAGGACACCCATGCAATGGTTGCTGATGGAGGATTATTCCCCAGCTGGTCCAGGGATTTGAACCAGCTGCCTTCCTCTCCTGATCTGACCTACCTGCCCTTCAAATCCCCTCTGTCTTGTTTGACCCCTGCGTTCCCTCTCTGGGGTCAGATGTGGTTTGTTGCAGCAGGAATCCGAATCAGAAGTCCCACTGATGCTATTAGGAAAAAACATTTCAGCACATGTAGAATACGTTCATCAAAGTTGGAGAAGCTTGAATCCAATCAGTGAAGATCCTTCAGTCTACAGTACCCTGCTGTGCTGCAGTAAGACCCTGAGACTTGTTTACTGGTGGTGATGATGTTGTGTCTGTGAAAGCTCAGTTACGTGCGCTGCAGATGTATCGAAATGAATGGGTCGGCTTAGTTTGCGAGCAGACAGGTCTCGAGAGGAAAGAGGCACGAACAGCTATGAATATAAATATAAATATCAATCTGTTACTTTGTTTGTACCCAAAGACTAAATATAACATAAGCTGTGTGTCAATCAACTGGACTGACGCCTTTGAGCTTTGCGTCCAGGGTCTAGTAGCTTGCAACAGCGGGAAACAGCTGCCTCCTCATCTTACAGTTCCTCACAAAATGATTTAACCAACTGGATGTAGCAGCTCCAGGGACACTGATTGGTCAGGTGTTGAAAGTCCTGCCCTTTCTTTTTATGGACTCTCTGTTTTCTTTACAAAGCCCCATGTACACCAATTTCACCAGGTATAAACCTGTCAAAAGTAGCATGCGATCAACACTCAACACTCTAAATCTGCCATAACTGATTTTTGGTCAATTGGGAGCAGTGCAACACTGACATTTTATCACATTTTAAGTTGCCTGTTAGCATAACTGTTCGCTCATTTACACATCCAGCAGACAGGGAGCACGTATTTGGCCACCTGATGAATTTGAGTCATATAGTAACTCTTCTTTTAGCTAAGATTTTGGTCTCCACCAACTCATCAAGGGAGACATCTTGCTCTTTAGACGCTCAATGCTCCACCATGTTCACAGTCGTTAACTTCGTCTGTCTGGTACCTGGACAGGTAGCATACAGCAGGTTTACCAGTAGTTTTACAGAGACAAAACAGCTGCCTGCAGCTGGAAACAAGTTGATGAGAGCTGTGAGAGTGAACACAAAACAGTAAAGCTGCCACACAAGCAAAACAATGTGTTAAAGACACTAAATCAGTAGACTTGAGGAAAACTGGGAGATAAACCTGGATGGTTTCGTGACTATGAGAGACCCCTTCCACGTCACATATAGTTTTTTGATCCATTATTCATTTAAAAATAAAGATATTCGTGTAGCTTTAAGATTGAGGGAATGGAGAGGAGTGCACAAAAAGGAGTTAACAGACAAAAACACTAAAACTAAAATGTTAAAACATAAAAAAAGCCTGTAAATCTGAGTATACAAACTTTGAAAAGAGCTGGCACATAAAGACGTCAATGTGTAAGCATGAGAGGACAAGAAACTCTATTCTCAAGCACGTCTTTATGAAAACCTGATCAGCAAGATGTGAGGATGTTTATGGAAATTTAGGAGACAAGCTACGGAAATATTTTAATTTAGATGTTCACGTTTTCTGTTATCCAGGTCAAACAGTTTGAGTAAAACAACAGAGGTGAATCATTTCCTTGGACTGTGATGATGATCTCACACTAGGATGTATTTGTCAAACCGTAGCTATCATGCTACATTCATGTTTTAGGAGCAAAAAGCACAGCACTCCCAAATGTGAACAGCTTGTTGGGATGTTAGTTAGTATTTGCATGGATAATTCTCAACAAATTAAACAGATTTAACCAAGGCTTCATGTGCATATGCTGGGTTTTTCAAGAGCAGCGTGCACCAAATGCTGAAGTTTAATCAAAGTGTCAACAGAACAGGAGCTTACCAGGCGCTGCGCAGAATCCTGTTGCAGACCCAGAGCCAATCAGAGCTGGCTTTGGCTCGGCCCGGCCTCATTATCCCCTGATTTCTCACAAGAATTTCTCCAGATCTCCATCATCTGAGCTGCTGCCACAGATTACTTGAAGCCCGGTGAGAGGGGCTGTCTTGTCCTTCGTTAACCTCTCGGCAGAGGAAGGTCCCTCTGTCCTGAGTGACCCTGTGCGTCCATGCTTTGCTCCGGTTATTGGCTCTTCTGTGCTAAAGACACATGCACAAATAAGTAGAGACATATAATACATATAATACAAATACAAAAACATGGTGAATATGTACCAAGTATGAGACATGCAAATACACAAACACACAATACGTACATATGTGTGCATGTGTGAAGAGCAAAGAGAGAGACAGACAAAAGTGCAAACAAACTGTGAGAAGACTGGACTGAGGCGAGACTGTGTTAAAGTGCATGTGTGTGTGTTTGAGTGTACTCGCATGTGTGTGTATCAGTGTGCTGTGTTTCTGTATTATATAACAGTATTTAATGTGCTCTAAGATGTCGCATTAGGGATTAGGCTGATAGTGACAGAGCTGCAGATTGCCACCGCCTCTGTGTGTGTGTGTGTGTGTGTGTGTGTGTGTGTGTGTGTGTGTGTGTGTGTGTGTGTGTGTGTGTGTGTGTGTGTGTGTGTGTGTGCGCGCACGGTTGCACACCGACTTCTAATGTTTAATATCCCTCACACTAAATACGCTGCACACACTTTATTATTCATCAGAACAAAATGAGCCTTTGTTTCCTGTGTCTGGCTGATGAGCTGTTTGTCAGTGTTATGAAGTGATGTCACATGTTTTTTCCAGGCATCAGAACTTAAAATCATTTGAACTGTTTCTGGACCACCATATACAACATTAACTGTAATTATCCTGCCCATGGTCCCATATTTTACACTACAAAACCTGTGTTTTATTTGAAGTGTTGATCCATAAGAAGATATATTTGTGGTTTTAAGAACCAAAAACCATCTCAATGTAGTTTTACATCTCCTCTCTCAGGCTTCTCTCTGGAGCTCCAGTAACAACAGAGAGCCAATCAGCAGAGAGGAGGCTCTGAGTCTCTCTTCTGATTGGCTGACTGTTTTCTGAGTGATCCAATAAAAATAAAGCTGATTTCAGATAAACACTCAGAGAAACCAAATCCTGCAAGGTTGGATGGTGGGTCCAAGTGGGCGGGGCTTGGGGCATGGCTGAGAGAGGTGACTGCTTTGTTGTGACATCACAAAGTTACAGAAGTCCTGATGGCTGGTTTTAAGGCTCAGTTTCTGAATACAGGCTGTGTGCATTTCTCTGTGGACTGAGGCTTTGATACTTTCACAGTATTAATATAGAACCTAGACCTGCTTTAAAATCAAACAACACATGGACATCTGCCTTTATGCTATATAGGACCTTTAAATCTACAATAATTAATATTATTATATCAGCAATCAAATGACTACATGTAATGTGAAAGAGGTTGTTTGTAGTGACAAACCAGCAGAGAAATATTGGCAATTATTTTACAGGTCAGGTTACTTCTTAATAATTTCTTGAATTTTTTCTTTTTGTTGAAAGCACCATGTATTTCAGTACTAATTACAGGAAACTAGAGGCCACCATCTGGGACTGTTATTGTAGTCAGTTGAATTTGTTGTGCTTAGTTTATAATTGACATCCAGATTAATTTCCATGATAGAAATTGCTCTATTTAAACCCCTGTGAGAAACTTTGCTTTTCATTTATGCTGAACAGTTTCTGTCTGTGGACACATTTCACTTTTTGCATGTTTAGTTAACCAGGTATCTTCTGAATAAAAGTCTCAAGGTTGTCAAGTGTACCAACTGATCACTCCATTTTACCTTTAATCACAACCAAATTATATGTTTCGTTCAAGGAAATTTCTGAGGAGATTGTTTGGAAATAATTTGGAATTTACAGACCTTTAAAATAAAGCTTTACCAAATTATCGCAGGATTCGGAACTATGTCTCTAAGCTTTGACTCACTTGTTTTCATTAGCACTGATAAACCCACTGTATGTCACCAGCCCAGCACCAAACAGCAGACAGACAAAATTAGTGACCAGCTGGTGAACAGCATTTAGCAGCTAAAGAACCAGATATTTCGATTGGGAGGTGGTGAGAACCAAAGCGCAGCTAAAAAGAGAGGGAATATTAACATGCCCAGAAACACGACTCCAAATGATCGCAGGTGTTGCTCTGTGTCTGTTGATATGTGTAAATAGGAAGCTGTGATTTGTGTATATTTTGCAAGGCCTAGAGGTTTTCTTATTTCTCTTTTTGCTGTGTTACTGCAGTGTCTCTGTTGTGACACCATCAGATCAAACATCTTCCACTCTGTCATCATCTCACTGACTTGTCCAGTAAGCCTCAGTTTCTGATTCCAGTTGGACAAAGAATTGAGAGTGACGGGCACAAATGTGAATTTCATCCGTCTTATTCATATCTGCCCGGCTGCTTTTTTAATCCTCATAATCCTTCTCACAAGTGCTATCACACACACACACACACACACACACACACACACACACACACACACACACACACATACATTTAGGCGAAGAAACACTTTTGTCTTCAAAGTGTGTCATGGGCGTCTGTCTGCACCACCTGCCTCCTCTGTCTGACTTCCACTCTTTCAAACATCTTCATGTTTTGTGCCATAAAGCAATCCAGCATGGTGGCTCAGACTGTCGAGGCTGATAGTCTGCTCAGTGACAGTCTCATTTGTTTGCACTAGTTATACTTAAAGTATGTTTTATAATTAATGTGGCAATGATTTATTGATGTTAAACAATGCTGCTGGTGGGATACTAAAGACACTATATATTATTGATTCTACTGTGTACACAAGCCACTGGTCATTGCTGTCTGATTGAACTGTGCTTAACAGTAAGAAAAAAAGAAAAAAAATTCTCCTTATATTCAGGCATTTCACATGCACTCAACATGTCAACATCTTCTGTTTATATAAAGTAATCTTGTTACTGTATAAAATCCCATAATGAAGAGCTGTGCATCACTATCATAACAACAGTAAAGAACGCACTCTTTACCGTTATGCTTTTACATAATAAATACATGTGTGCTGCCAGAGCAGTGAATGTCATATTAGTGTATACATGGAAATAATTAAAAAGCTCACTTAAAGCAGATCAGGAACAGAACAAAATATCTTTCATATGTTTCAAATTAAAGGAACAGTTTAACATTTTGGGAAATGCTCTTGTTTGCTTTCTTGCTCAGAGTTAGATGAGAACATCATTACCACTCTCATGTGTGTACAGGAAATATGAAGCAAGAACAAGCAGCTGATTAGCTTAGCTTATCTTAGCTTAGCTTAGTAAAAAGACTGGAGAGCAGGGGAAACAGCTAGATGTTACAAAATAGCTGAAGTTATGGAGTTAACCAATAAATAAATTTATCTTCAACAAAATAACACTGGATTGTGTTAATAATATGTGGTTATTAATGAGCTTTGTAGGTTCTTGTAGGTGGATTCGTTACCTTTGGACAAAGTGAGACTAGCTGTTTCCCCCTGTTTCCAGTCTTTCCGCTATGCTATGCTGTGCTGTGCTATTTATCTTCTTATGTAACTCCTGGCAAGAAATTGAATAAGTGTCTTTCCCAAAATGTTAAACTGTTCCTTTATAACATGCCATTTGTCATGAATAAATAAAGTATCTATCTATCCATCTATCTATCTATCTATCTATCTGATTGCATATAAAATCTAAATTCTGATGTGATACATGCAAGAGATGTAAATCTGTAAATCTTTTATCTGGAAAACATGCTAACTCATCACTGTGTTGTATTTTCACACTTCCTGTGCAGCAAGACCATTTCCCTGCATCAATTAAACCCTGACACCTGAAACCTTTCTCTCTGATTTACACTGATAGGACGGGTGTATTTTTACTATAAAAACCTCGCCTAGTGCAGCTATAATTTGATGGCTTAAAATAAAATCTTGGATCCGTCCTGTGAAGCCTTTCCTGTGTCCACTTTGGCAAAGCTGTGGCTGTAAATAATGTAGTTTGCAGCAGCAGATCCCACCATGGACCCATTTACCGGCCCAACATTTGATAAATGGCGGTTTTCTCAGGCTAAAAGCGTTGGATCTCACTTTATCCTGTCTTTCTTTTCCAATCTCTTGCTGTCTTTCCCTCTCTCTGATTGTTTTCTTGCTGTTGTCATCGCTCACTCTGTCTGCTCCTCTCTCAAAATCGCTCTTCATCTCCACCTCTTTTCTCTTTCCATTTCTCTCTCCTATTTTTGGTCCCAGATGCATCAATTATTCAGCACTTTGCGTGGACTTTCTGACTACAGAGCTATCAACAAGAGCTGCCGGGGTCATCACATTACACCTGAGCATCCACCTGTGACACATACAGTCCCACATGAAGGATGCATGAAAACACACACACACACACACACACACACACGTATAGCTACAACATAAACGGGATGGTGCGCACACTCAGAGATGCAGGGGAAGGTAGGCAGGTGTTCAAGTCACGTGTTTCATCACATGGATGAGTGTAAAAAACACATTCAGTCATGATGAATTTATTAAGCAGGGAAACTACTCTTTATACAACATGTGTCAGACCTACTGAAACACCACTCCTATTCACAAAGAGCTGACCTTGACGTGTTTGAACATGCAACCTCCTGATCTGGAGTCAGATGCTCTACCGTTGCACTACAAGGCCTTGGCACTGATGGCTTCAAAAACTGTACAATACTGGTGACGCGCTGTAACACAACATTCACATGACCTGAGAGCATCACGCTACATAAGAGGAAACTGAGTTCTTCCAGTGTGTTGTGGGTTGTTCCCAGCCTGTAATATTAGCCTTGCACAGTAGATGCCTATCTTGTGAGTTCAGTTTGTGCCGCTCGGGTACAAGGGTGGAAAAATATTTACTGAAAATCAGCTAAGCCCTGTGGCTGGACGCTTGGCTCGTTTCCCAGACATCAGTGATCACAGCAAAGTTTGTGGTTTAGGTCGCTTCACAAGGTTACACAAAATGTTTGAGGATAGATATTCTAAACAGAATTTATCATGTGTTTATTTCATATATGATTTGAAAACACAGAATCATGACCATCATTAGGTCATATGAATGATGATTGGTTGTTGGCTTTTCATGTGCTGAGCTCCCTCCTTTTGAAGTTCACTGGTCAATATCTTGGAAACCAAACAAGCTTTATTCAACTTTTGATAAGCTTGGTCCAATAATGATCCTCACAAAATTTGGTAGCAGACGGACCTATGGTTTACAAAGAGATGTCAAAAATGTGTTTCTCAAAAAAATTTTAATGGCAGAAAGTCTGTCTTGGCGGACGTTTATGATCCAAGAGGCTTTTTATACTGAGTATACTGAGTTATAAATGTGAGGACTTCCAAATTTTTCATTTTTTTGACTGTTAATTTTAGCGCCAGGCCAATTGTAGTCGTATTTCATGGGACGCATCAGCACATCGTTTGCAGTTATGGCACCAAGTTTCATCTCTAGCTCGTTCCAGCTCACAGCAAATTGAGTATAAGGCCTAAGATGGAATTTTCAATCAATTTCAATAAATAACAAGTACTTTTGACATTGGTGACGAGAAGAATTTTAGCCAAGGGAAACAGGGGACAATACATAAACCATTTTATTTTTTATCATTTAATGACTATTTGAATGACTATCCATCAGTAGGAGATTGGTGCTTATACAATGTTTACACAGCCCACATAGCAAAAGCAGCATGTTAGCAGCAGCAGCAGCAGCAGCAGCAGCAGTTTCGGTCCTCTATCAGTACACAGCAGAGCCAGTCCCGACCTCCCTGGGGCCTCCTACCTGACCTGTGAGACGTACAAACCATTTCCAATATAAAATGCTATCAAACGTAATAAATAGTTGTATTTCTCACTCACTTTTCTCCGGCACAAGGTCACAGAACAGCCCTGGAAGTGGCTGGTAAACAAGCAAGACACAGACAGACCAAGTTAGGTTAGCAAGGCAGAACAGACTAGAGAGAGATGCACTACCCGCTAGCGCATCAACGTAACAATAAAGTTATGTGCTGAAATCAAACTTGGAGAGAACACAACACAACCTGATTGTTGTTCCTGCCATTCACTCTTAGTAGGTTTTTTTTCCTCCCTCTTTCTTTTCATGACCAGACAGATAGACCCGCTTCATCGTCTTAATGAAGTCGTAAACACTGACACCCGCTTTGACAGGAAGGGGAGGTGATTTGCGGGGCCCTATACGCAACTTGCATACTGAGCGTGTGGGGCCACTTCACGCTTTCTTGCAGGATATTTCAAGCGCTCTTGGGTGCCCTGTGGTGGCCACAAGGGCCCTTCGCAGGCACTTAGCTCACTTTTAGCGTCGGGCCAGCTCTGCTACACAGGATGCATTTGGTCACAGTGTTGAGTATAGATCACCAGTGTTTTGGCAGCGCTCAGAGCCCAGCAGAGTGAAATGGAGGCCATTATGGAGCCTGTGTAGACAGCTGAATTGATTAAAGATGGGAGCACCACTCTGTCGGTTCTGATTTTTCTGTGGCGTTGTGCTGAGTTTTCAGTTTGGGGCGACTACAATCGTTCAAACCTCTGTCAGCCTGGTGGCGTAATTGTAACCTCCAGTGTGTGACCTCCCATGTGGCAGCGATCCAATAGTAAATATTGATCAGTGTGAATGGTTTTCCTGGAAACTTCTGAGAGATGCCTTCAACTACCGTATATGCTCAATACATTGAAACATCAGTGAGAGAGAAACAGGGCGAGAGGGGCGGAGAGGGAAAGGGTGGCAACCAGGAATATCAGGACTTAAGGCTGCATGAGTTACAGCTCAGCACAGCTCAGCGAATGAGTTACTGTTATGCAAGAGCTCAGTCAGCCCAGCTGGAGATCAGCGAGAGAGAGAGAGAGAGAGAGAGAGAGAGAGAGAGAGACGGAGAGAGAGAGCAAGCAAGCAAGCAGTGGACCGAGTGAGCAGTGAGAGCACGAGTGAGCAAGCTGAGGGACTGAGAAGAGGAGGCTAGGGAGAAAACAACAGCAAGTGAGCAGAGGGGAAGCAGATTACAGCTGGATCTACCACACACACACAAACACACACACACACATACATACATGAGCAAACACATGCATACTCCCTCACTTCATCTCTTTCTCTCTCATACCTCCGTGCAGCACGACAGCATCATGAGCAGCAACACCGAGGGGGTTTTCCTCTCTCCACTGAGGGAGTGAGGAAAAAAGAAGCCGAGAAGAGGAAGACAGGTGAGAAGAAACAGAAGAAGGAGGAAGAAAGCGAACAGGAGAGAAAAAGCAGAGGAGGTGCAGAAAAGAGAAGGGACAAGAAGAAGGGAAGCAGCAAACTTTCTCCTACAGGATCTTTCCTCTTCAATTTGAGCCAAAACACCTGAACCATGAGGCTGTGAATCCCTGTCTTCCTCTCACAGTAAACCTCTTCTTCATTATCTGAGCTCATGTCTCCCAAAGTGGGTCCCACCAGTCAAAGCGCCAGCACCCACCTCTGGACGCTGGTGTGCTCCCTGCTCTGTGCTCTGGTCCTGGCTAAAGGCTCCACACTGAGGAATGAGGACCAGCAGAGCAACGCTACCACGTCGCTGCCGGAGGACTGGACCAGTACGACAGTCCAGCTGCAGCCAGACCTGCAGACTGAAACCGGGACTGTGACGGAAGCTCAGACTGAAGCAACGACAGGGGCTCCAACAGAGACGCAGACTCAGAGCATCACCACCAACTACACAGGTTAGTACGTCTGCCAAGCACCCACTGATTTCTTCTTTTCTTACTGCACGCACAGACTTGTAAAGCTGAATCCACATTGTCAGAAATCTTTTGTACAATAAGGTCCAAAGTTTAGAGAGTTTGCAGAGTTTGAACCAGGGTTGCAACTAACAACTACTTTCATAATCAAAGAAGCTGCAGGTGATTTCCTTGACGAAATGTATGAAAAATGTCTTCAAACAGCAAACTGAAAGGTCCAAAACTGAAAAATATTTAATTTACTATACTATACATTTACTTTACCACAAGAAACTAAAAGAAACTGCAAATATCTGAGAGAAATAGTTGCCGATTAATCTTCTGTTGCTCAACTAATTGATTAATCGATTAATCGACTAATCGTCTCAGCTCTCGTTTGAACCAAGCTTTTCCTATGACGCCATTCATTTCACATTGAAGGAAGTGTTTGGTAGATGTTTTTTACCCCATAAGATGTACCACTCTCTTGGACACAGGATAAAAACCTCACACTGTCTCCCAGTGAGTCCATGAAAACAAGGACTGCTGGTGTTACACTCTGTCCTATGGCCTATTCGATCCTCTGACCTTATCAGGAATTGGCTGCTACTCAATAGCATTCAAATTTAGATATTTAGATAGAAGTTGGGCCACAAAAGGTCCAACGAATGGATCCTTCATGGCCCAACCTATCCCAAGATTCATTGTGCACCAGTGATCAATCACTTTTCAAAGAAAGAATATGGCAGACTCCACAAATAAAACAGTGGCTGAGGATAAATGGGAAATCCTCTGTAGACCAGTCCGTCTCATTTCAGTTTGGCTTTCACAGTCTAAGTGGTCTTCATGGGCCACGCCTTTGTTGACAGCGTCCTCCGAAAAATGCGGCCCCTATAGATATAGCTATGGATATATTGTTAATGTTACAGAACATAATTGGTCACAAAGGTTTGTGTAACAACAGCAGGGAGAAGTAAAAACAAAAACAAAAAAAAAACAAACTGAGACTCCATGTGGGGATTTACAGAAAAAGCAAGAAGTCTTGAAAACTGTACCTGGTGTGTCGAAGTCTGTTTGCACACTGATTTGTGTTTCTCCTTACCTTAATAGGAGCTAATTGTAAGTTTTGCTATTGCTACATAGCCAACGTTAGCATTAGCGGCTGTTTACTTACCAGTCTTGCAGAGAACTTCAAAAACAAAAGGGTTGCTTTCCACAGCTGGAGAAAACTCTTTGAAGTTTGATGCTGAACTCGCAACGTTTCTTCTAGACTGGTAAGTAAACCGCTGTTAATGCTAACTTTGGCTATGTAGCATTAGCAAAACTTACAAATAGCTCCTTTAACCTGAACCTGACTGTATCCCTAACCCCAAGTAGGCTATCTCATGTGATACTTAACCTCAGCCCCAAACCTAAATATAACCCTAACAATGGAAAGCAGTGCAGCAGGAAACACTGTTCAATGGAGTTTGTCACAAGTCTGGGATTTCCAATGTATTGTCCACGCTTAAAATTTGCTTCTGAGGAGTTTTAGTTGAACCAACGTGACACTGTAGCCAAAACTTCTTTGAAAGTCACTGAGGTGCCTTGAATTCCAGTGTTTTTATGGACTCATTCAAGGCTGGTTTGAAATTTTTTGCTTGAGCACCCATTCAGACTTACTCGCTCTAAAAACTTCCACTCTGTTTCTGAGCTCACACACTGTGAAAGACTGTTCACAAAACTAGAAAACACAGAGTTTGATTTGTACCAGCAAAACATCTGTTTCAGTCAAGCTGCTGTCATGTGTGTGTGTTTGTCTGTAAGTCGCTTGGTGAGTTTGCAGTTTGATACGTGTGTCCATGCTTGTCAATACAAATGCATGCACGTGTGCAAGATGTGTGTGTGTGTGTGTGTGTGTGTGTGTGTGTGTGTGTGTGTGTGTGTGTGTGTGTGCTCTTGTACAGCATCTGTCATTTTTGTGTGGACAAATTTGGCTGGTTCTGAGGGTTTAAGTCTTAGTTTTAGTGTCCAGGTTAGAGCTAGGTTTAGGGTTAGCCCCAGGGTGAGACGGAGTTGTGGTTGTAATGGTTAAGGTTATATAGTAGGATTAATGACTTGGGGATGTATTATGTTAATATATCAAAGGTCTACACAGCCTGTGCATATTCTCATTTGTCCAGGTCATAGTATCCTAAAGGAGTTTAAATAGAAACAACTGGACTTGATTATTTGTCTGGGAAGACGTTTCGCCTCTCATCCAAAAGGCTTCATCAGTTCATGTACGCATCTGACCAGGCTGAGACTGATCCCAGTCTCAGCCTGGTCAGATGCGTACATGAACTGAAAGGTCTACACAAGAACTGAAAGGTCTACACAAGAACAGAACTATCAACTAGAATGTTTCTACATGTTTGACATTTTTTGTGCTTG
>NW_019174393.1:16089069-16103823 GCF_002260705.1 Seriola dumerili
TGCTGAGACTGGGACCAGTCTCAGCATGGTCAGATGAGTACATGAACTGAAAGGTCTACACAAGAACAGAACTATAAACTAGAATGTTTCTACATGTTTGACATTTTTTGTGCTTGTCTGGGAATACAGAAGAGTCAGTGCATACAAGCAAATGTGCACTATAGTGTGTTTTAGTCTGTGCATGTGACGGTGTGCGTGTAGGTGTGTGTGTGTGTGCGTGTGCGTGTAGGTGTGTGTGTTTGTGCGGTGGCAGGTGATGCAGTTAAAGACACTTCGTTATGCCAAGACTGGAGCTGCTCAGCCTGCAGAGAAAGCTGCAGCGGCGATCGCATGATTTCACCTCCACTGGAGCATGAGCTGCCTTTCTATTCTCCTCCGCTCCCTCTGTCCATTTCCTCTCTCTCTCTTCTCTTTTCTCCTCTCTGTCTACATGTCACTCTCTCACTCTCTCGTTTATTTTCTCCAACCTCTGTCTCATCTGTCTCCTTATTTTGCTCACACTGTTTTTCTCTTATTTCTCTTCTCTCTCTCAGTGTCTGTCACTTCTTGTTTCTTCTTTTATTTCTCTCCGCTGTCTCTCTTTCCTTTTCTACCATTTATTCTTATGTCCCTCACCCGCCCCTTCTCAGCCACACAGCCCATATCCTCACGTGTATGCATAAATAGCCTATAGCAGATGACAAAATGCAAGCCTCACGTGTCTAATACACACATAATTCACACACACACACACACACACACACACACACACACACACACACACACACACAGCAGAAATGGACGCACTCAGCCCAAACGACATAAAATCTTCTTAAAGGTTTAGAGAATAAACAACACAGTTGCTTGTTTCAGAACGGCAGCTCTGTGTCTGACAGAGCAGGAGTAAGCACTTTATACTTTAATAACACACACGCACACATACACACACACACACACACACACACACACACACAAACACAGGTGATCAGCTGGCCTGCCACATCGCACCACATGCATGAATGATGCCAAAACCAGAGCTTTTATGTGAGAGAGCTTCCAAAATTCAAAATCCTGGAGGTGTGATTAACATCAGAACTCCCAAAGGCAAACTGTGTGTGTGTGTGTGTGTGTTTGTGTGTGTTTGATCCAATAAAGTGCTTATTCAAGTATTCTAGTGGCATGAACAGATGAAAGCTGCACTTTGTTTACCTTTTTCCCACCATATTTTAAGCCTGTTTGATTCTTTCCTTCAGGTCTGGATTACAGCAGCAGCACTGTGTTTATGTGTGGACATTTTAGTTTCAGCTTTTGAGTATAAAACCAGTCTCAGCTGTCATTTACAAAGACAGAAATAAATAAGAAAGAAATCCAGTTAAATATAGAGGCCTTTTATGCAGAGATTTTGGACAAAGGTGATGATGAAGAAACATTTCCATAAGTGTCTTTCCGGTAAAAGTTTATGTTGTGGATGTAGTTCCCAGCCTTTTTTTTTTTCAGCTGTACCGCCACATCCCTGAAGAAAGTACAGCTTCATCACCACCACCCGCCATGGTCCAAATGTGTTAATCTCAACTGATCTTAATGAACTAAATATAATTTAACACTAAACTATATGTGGAAATTGTTACAAATACAGTTGAACTGTCGGTGTTAGCTTGGTTTGGTTGCATGTGTACTGTTAAGTTAGACATTTATTCATTACCTTTGACTGTTTATCCATTACTTTAAGCTAACTATTTATATTAGCTAACTTTTACAACTCTAGCTATCTCCATTCAACCTTTAGCAGCTGTGTCACCATTAGTTTTAGCTAACTATTTCAACTTCTGTTAACTCTTCTATTATCTCTCTACTATCTCTATCTATTCTGTTTCAGCCTAATGATTCATTATTTTTAGCTATCTCGACCTCCGTTAGTAACTATATCAACTCTTTAGTTTATTTCATCGATGTGAATGAGGCGTCCAGGTGTTTTAGCTGACTCAGTGCTGATACATATATACATTTATAAATCAAATTTCTTGTTATTCTGACTTTCCACATTTACGCTCTTACAGAAGTATCCCCTGATGGGGAATCACTGTCATTTCCATGAGGATGGGTACATGTTAACGTACAATGCAAATAGAGCACTGAATGTTTAAAGACCCCCTCCAATGAAAATCAGGTTTTAACCTTGTTAACATCCATACGGTGTTTTTTAGAAATATATCATGACTGAAATAATCAGTCAACACCATAACTGAGTATTTCCACCTTGAACTGCAGTGACCCAATGTCTCATAAAAACAGATTCAGACAGCCAGGGATTCATACGTCACAAACCAAAGGAACCAATCCTGTCAACTTGTGGGGACAGGGGGCGGGGCTTAATCAACCTGAAACCTGACTCCACAGACACTTGGAGTGCTGGATCAAACCAGGGCTTCCAAACTTAATCAATACGAGCAGCGACTCATTCTGCAGGTCGTGCAGCCGTTCCAGGTAATAAATTGATCAGAGTTCTACTATTGATTAACATTTTTTTTATGTTCTTTTTTTTTTTTTAGGTTTTTTACGTACTGTAGCTTCCTATTCTTTTTCATTCATGTTTTAACAGCTTCTGAATCTTTAGTTTTATTTCCATATGAACTCAGTTTGTTTTTGCTCTTTGCTCCTCTTACAGCCTGATATCATGACCGAGTTTGACCTCAAATCAATTTAGTCCATTTTGTTCTTACAGCATCAACTGGTGCTCATGCAGCATTCGCAACAATATCTAGTATATCCATGACACAGATAAAAGCAGGACATCCAGTCCAGTCTTCATGCAAGTACACACTGAAACTGCACAAACAGCACTCAAGCAGTGTGTGCGTGCGAAATTCACTGTAGTGTCTTTTTGAAAAATCCATCCATAAGAAAGTTTAAAACAAGCGTCTACAGCTCCATGAGGCTGCACTTAGCATGTCAGTGTCATGTCATGTCAGAGTCACATGACATGACACTGCTGTGCCTGACAGTGACAGGGGGCAGGTATAATGTTCATGTTCACTACACCGCTTGTGCAGCTCAAAACTACAAAGTTATTCATCAATGATCATATAGTTTGAAACAAAAAAAGACAAAGACAAGACAAGGAAAACATGATGCAACGAGCCGACAAGTGAATTCTCTTGGGGTTCAAAGCAGTTTAGGAAATGTAGGGAGGTAGAAACTAGGAATGAGGAAGACAAGAGATGCAACAAAGTGACTCCTGCAGCGCTTATTTCAGTCTTATAAAAGCCGTGATCCTCAACATTAACACGGTAACACAACCTATTAACCTCGACAAGAGTGTGTGAGAGTTAATATTAGTGTTAATCCCCAAAGGAGGCCTATATCAATTACTTAGTAGGCAGTCCGCCTCTTAATCTGACCAAGCAGGAGTTTACAGTCAATCCTTTCTGTCTGTGGTATTGGGGTTTTTTTTTTCCTTTTACTAAACATATACCAAAGTTTTCTGAGGGACTTTGTCTGTTTTGTTATATTTCTACCATAAGAAAGAACTGGAGAATAAAGCAAGTACAGTGGTCGGCAACCACAACCAAGTTGTTGTCCTTCCCGACGACTAAATATTCTAAAATAATTTTACTTCTTGAACAGAAACAAACACCAATGTTCAGTTTTAAATACAGCATCTACTTGATGATGACACTAAGCTGCTTATTCTTCACTCCAAGTCTCTTTAGATAAGATCGTCAGCCAAAAGCTTAAAACGTAAATGTGAAGTCCTACAATGCCTGTAATCTGATTAACTGACAGGAAAAGCCAATTACCTTTGTCTATTCCTGGCTATTTCTAGTGCAAGAAATCCTGTTAATGACACGCTAACACACAGGAATACAGATGCACACACACTCACTGGTAGCAGGTACAGTCCAGTGATGTTCTAAGCCAATTACAATGGTTAGGTTTTTTCACAAATGCATTGGAAGCCATGTTAGAAATCTACGTTCACCTATCATTTAACATTAGTAGAGCAGACAGTTTGATACTGTTACTGATACACAACAGAACCAAATAAGTATATTACAGCTTTTACCAATTCAGTTGCTTTCTAAGGTTTCGTTTGGCGAAGAAGCAAAACTGGGCAACATTTCATCAAACAAAGATGACCCCCAAGAAGGATTTCTGCAGGGACACCACATGCCAGGACACACACACACACACACACACACACACACACACGCAGAGCCAGGGGTATTTCTGTCAGCGACACACACTATCGTCACTCCTGAGCCCTGCGGACTTGGCGAGCTTTGGGCAGAGAGTTACTTCTGTCTCCTGCCTGTCAATCCAATATGGCTGCTGGCAGTGACTCAACTTCATTATTACCTTCCCACGGCTTAAAACTAGCACCACTAAGTGAACAAAGACACTGAGGGAGAGTCTGAAATGAGCCTTCCTTCTCTCTGCCCAGAAGATTGAAGCTGGATGGCAACAACTAAAGAGCAGGAGGCATGACAGTAAAGAGGCAGCGAAGACAAACACACATCTAATAAAAGACATATAAACTGATTTTTAGCAAAACCACAAAGTAAGCATTATCAGTTATAGTTAAAGTTCAATAATTTAAGGAATATTCTTTATTCTTTATTTTATCATCCGATATTTTTTTAGATGAGAAGACTGATACTCTCTTGTATAGTAGCTGTAGCTGGATCTAACGGGGGAAACGGCTTGTATGTCTCTACAAAGTACAAAATTCCCCGAATAGCACCTCCCTATACAAAAGGTGGTGGTGGGGGGGTTGTTTGTTTGAGAGGCAATCAACGGAAACTCAGTTTACACTGTGTAGCCTACAACAAAGAAAAAGTGTGTGACTTAGTGACTTTGGCTTTGTTGGACAGAGTCAGGCTAGCCGTTTCCCACCGTTTTCCAGTCTTTATGCTATGCTAAGCTAAGCTAACCAGCTTATAGTTTATAGTTCCAGTGCAACTATGAGAGTGGTATTGATCTCTCAGCCAATAAGCGATTAACCTTATTTCTCAAAATGTTTAACATCAAGAAGAGGTTCTTGACATTGAAACGCAACAAAACAGAAATAAAAAAGCCCCATCAGATGTCATGTCTTTTCTTTTATGTTAACAGTATTGTCATTTATCCATTTCTAACAACCTGCTGTGTGAATTTCTGATTCCATTTCCTACATTTTCAGACTAACAGAAAGAGTTTCAGTTGACTTATTCCAGTTAAAACAAAGTGACAGTCACTGCAGCGGAGCACGCAAGGACAGAAAGTGGAAGTTAAGATGCTTTCTGCTTTGCTTTTATGTTTTCTGTGCCAATAATTACATTTTATTGTTTTTATGGCATCTATTGAGCTCAGCTCCATGTCTAGCTGAAGGTGTCATTCCCTTCTGGCATCATATAACCCTTCAAAAATGTGACTATATAAGTGTGCATGATGACTTAATATCTTTTAATGTTCAGAAAAAAACACAGTAAGAATTTGTGACATTGAGCCAAACATTCATGACTTTATGTGTCTGCACAGGAACATTCAGTGTACAGGCAGAGCGAGAGCCCGGGGGGGGATTAGGTAATCAGTTGTGATACCGTGCATCAGTGAGGTGCCACAGAAATAGATATGCTGATGGAGAGGAGAGAGGCATGTTTGTTTGTTTGAGGTCAGATCACATTAAGAACAGCTGGAGGAAAGGGACCAAGACACAAAGAAGAAGAAGAAGAAGAAGAATCAGACAGTTACACGAGGATAAACGAGATGAAGCAAGTCAGCCGTCAGCCAAGAGTGCCATCTTTCATTAACTTCACCTCAGACTTTTACTGCCTGGTAACATCTGACTCAGATGAAGTGTATTTTTAACCATTGTTTATCCAGGGAAAACTGACCCAGCACAAAGGAGGGAGAAACTTTCCTTCAGTCTTTTTACGTACCATCAGAATGGATGCGAAGACACAGGGAGAAGGATCCAAATGCAGACGCTACCGTAGGACAAGTACAGTTCACTGATTTATTTAACATAGCAAACAAAGGCTTACAAGCAGATGAGGTCTCCAGGGTCTAATGGCAAGCGAGGCAGTCCAAATTAGGCAAATAAATCCAAATCCAAAACTCAGGAAACAGGCAAAAGGACAGGTAACAAGACGAAAACATGTCACTGAACACAACTGAAGAGGTGCAGCACAAGGCTATAAATACACAGGGAACTAATTAACTAATGAGACACAGGTGGAACAGAAAAAATGGTGGGGAAAAAAAACAAACACAAAGACAGGAAGTAAAACCGTAACAAACACATATGGAACGTAATTTCAACATAAAACAGGAAACACAAAAGAGAGTCAAGGCAGAAAGGTTACTTTTTTTGGGCAAAGGAGAAGCAGATGATCCACTTCTAGCTAAGGAAACGATAAAAAGTTCATGTTAACACAGGATGTGTTTCACTCATAAGTAAAATGGGTGCACACAGAAAACACATAAGTTGCTACAATGGGCTTACTCAGCACATTTGATCTGATGATGCTAGCATTAAAGCTGCACTAATCAATATTTTTATATGAATGATTGATCAAATTACTACATGTTCTATGAAAGATGTTGCTCCTAATTACAAATCAACAGAAAATTACCATGTCACTGTGTACTTCCCCTCAACTTTATGGAGCATTTTAACCTCTTTTAGCTCATTGTTTTGGCCCACAGCGTCACTGTTTTGGTTCACTCTCAGGGCTCTCATGACCCCTGTGTCCAGCCACAGCACACAGCAGTTCTTGGCAAAAAGCTATGATAAACCCATGAGCTGTTGCCCCAAGGAGTTCCAAGAATCTCGGTGTCTTGTTCACGAGTGATGGTGAGGTGAGCAGGAGATTGACAGACGGATTGGCAGTGGACGCTGCACCGATCACTGATCCGTTGTACCAGACCGTTGTGGCGAAGAGGCTGAGCCACAGGGCAAAGCTCTCGATTTACCAGTCAGTCTTCATTCCAACCCTCACCCGTGTTCATGAGCTCTGGGTAGTGCCATAAGAGAATGAGATCTTGGATACAAGCGGCTACAACTGGTTTCCTCCGTAGGGTGTCTGGGCTCAGCTTTAGAGATAGGGTGAGGAGCTCGGACATCCAGAGGGATCTTGGAGCAGAGTCGTTGCTCCTTCAAATTGAAAGGAGCCAATTGAGGTGGTTCAGGCATCTGATTAGGATTCCTCCTGGGCACCTCCCTTTGGGGATTCTCTGGGCATGTCCAACTGGGAGGACACCCAGAACTCACTGGAGGAATTACACATCCCATCTGGCATGGGAGCGCCCGGGGATCTCCCAGGAGGAGCTGGAAAATGTTGCTGGAGAGAGGGATGTCTGGAATACCTTGCTTAGTCTTCTGCCACAGCAACCTGACACTGGATAAGTGGAAGAAAATGGATGGATGAATGGATGGAGTGGGCAAGGATTTTGAAAGACAGCAGGGAGAGTAATGAAAAGATGCTACTGAGTTGCATTATGGGAAGTGTTGGATCCAGTGTTTTTGGAGCTTAGTCCATACTGGTAACTAAAGACAGGCTGTCTCTGTTGTACTGATTTCATTCTTTGTCTAATATTTTGAGTCCTCCCAACTTTTTTGAAGCGTAATACTGAATTAAGTAGTTTCCCTGTAACTCACTTGCTGGCACTATTTGGTTAAAGTGGGGGTTTTTTCATAGTGATCAGTTCATAGAGGGAAGATATTAAAATTAGAAGTTGAAAGTGAGTAAGATTCCCTCTAAGTATGCCAATGAAAATGGGTGTGAGGGACTTGTCTGCCTTATATCACACAACAGCTAGCCTACAATATGTGTAACTCCATACATTCTTCATACATGTGTGCAGGGCATGCGCAACACATTGAGTGTTCACTCATTCTGTGCATGTGTGTGTGGTGTGTGTGTGCGTGTGTGTGTGTTTGAATCTTTAATGCAGAGAGCCTAATCTTTATTTAATCACAAACTATTCCAAGTGCTTCCCTGACAGAGATGAGTGGGGAGGGTTTTAGATAATAATGCAGCAGAGGGGATGTTTGGTTGACAGTGTCGGGTTGCCAGGTTGGATTGTCCAGAGGTGTATTAGCACCCTGTTGGCAGCTGAACTCGCTGATTGGCAACCCAGTTTCCACGATGACAGAGAAGCTTTCTGAATGGGTCTGAATCAACAGGACTGAGCAAACAGAGCACAGAGTCAACACACACACAATGAACACACACACAATGAACACACACACAATGAACACACACACACACACACACACACACACACACACACACACACACACACACACACACAAAGCTCTCTCTGATTGAAACACACACTACGTGGACATATTTAAAAATCACAGTCACATATACACGCAAGCTCTCTGCTTAGGAGCCAATGTTAATATCATGCTATTATCATATGAATATACACACATACACCACTTTTCTCCCAGTTAAACTGAACTCAACACACCAAAACTAACACACACTTTTAATCTTTTCAGCATTCATCCTGTTCTTTATTGGTGCTGGGCTCCACTGGGGGTGTTCGCGTTTGTTCGCTCCACACTGGTGTTGTTGTCCTTTTTCTCTGTTTACTACAGCATGTCAACTCGCAGCGAGGTGGATGTTAGTTCAGTGTCTCTTGGGTTTGTAGGAATGGAGACGAGTTGCAAGCCGTGGCGTGGCAACAGCCAGTAAAAAAAAAAAATGCCTTAGCTAGAGTCTTAAAACACACACTGTCACGTAATATGTTCAATATTTTATCTGCTTTTATAGAGGTAAAGGTTTTTTCTTTGGCAGAAGAGGGAGAGAGAGAGAGAGAGAGAGAGTGTGTGTGTGTGTGTGTGTGTGTGTGTGTGTGTGTGTGTGTGTGTGAGGAAGTTTAGGAGGTGCACTCCACTTTTAAGTCCCATGACTTGGTGTAAGTTTCCAGATCCTGCACAGTACATGTGTTAGCTGATGGTGCTAATGGTGTTAACAGTGGTTTGTTAGCAGGCTAACAAACCGACACCCTGTAATATAAATACAAAATCATGTACGATGGTAGTGACATCACCAAGCTCTGTAATTCCCCTCAGCTCCACTGAGCAATTTAACATAGTTTAGCTCCTTCTTTGGTACTACAGCACACAACTTTACTGTTTTAGTTCACTCTTAGTTAGCACCTAGCTGGTCAACACAATGGAGCACTTAGCTGTTAAGAACTAAAATATTATAGTCAGTTGTCAGTTGAGAATACAGCACTGCAGGGATGACGTATTTTTGTTGGCCAACCTGTATGTTAGCATTACGCTGGTCCCCTCAACAAAAAGCCAATGGGACTTTTACATATAGCAGACAATACACTCTGTGTTCATAACACTGACTCATTTTGTTCAGCAGGATAATCCTCACAAATAAACATAAATAAACTAAATACAATCAGCAAAAGTAAAAAGTTAATGTTAGGCTATAAACTAACTACACCACAGTCACATGACTTCAGCGTCACCTCCACTAAACTTCAGATTGTAGAGAGTACTTGTACAGAGTTAGTAATAGTTTGTAAGTATAGTATAGTGTGGGTATAAACACAGCGAGGCTGTAAAGGTGGACTGTTGAGTAGATCAATTTTCATGTTCAACGTGATGACCTTTAACATCCCTGACAACCTCTGCAGTCTCATTTAGACACTTGTTAGCAACCGTCATTTTTTACGACACTTAAAACTTAAAGAAATCAGTACTGGGGCATTAACTGACATATTTTATGTTGTAGAATAAAACATGAAAATGTCCTGAGCTTGTGTTAACCACAGACCTTATTTAAGGTGCTGAAATGAGGTCTGATAAACTCACCAGATGAATCTCAGGTGATAATTAAAACAACCTGATTTAATTGCACAATACTGTATCTCATTCATTCAAATGCAAGTGTGATTCCTGTTGTATTATTTCACTGAGCGATTTGCCTTTCATAAACACAATAATGGGATTAGATTATTCTTCATACAGCGACAGTTTTGTCACAAAGAAGACAAAAAACAGAATCCAGCGTTGTCAAATAAGATAAACTCATACTTCTGTGTGCAACTTCATTGAAACTCAGTTTACTGTCTACCTTTCTCTTGCACAGTCTTTGGGGGAGACATGATGTCTTTTATTAGGTATGTGCCGAATTTGACTGTAGCCAGACTGAAAAGCTAATGAATCATTTAAACAGTTAATGTCAATCCCTGTACCTACTTTATCTACTACTACTTTTACTCTCAACCAGTTTTGTCAAGTAATTGTATCAATCTATCTTTTTTATTTTCCTGATTTCACTCAAATGAATAAAAGACGATTCAGGCCTGTGTTTCCAGTGACTGGTGAACAGTGCTAAGATTAGACGAAAGGAGTGGAGCCTGGGTGGAGTGGAGATTATAACTTGTGGGAAAAAAATACTGATATTGTGTTTTGAGCAAGAGGTTTTCAGTTATCAGCCATCTCCAAATGCTTCAGTATTTTCTTCAGCTTGTGGCTAAGGTGGTGATCACAGAGTGATAGCATCAGTATAAGGTCTCACAGGGGAAACTAAATGGCTTTTAGTTTCCCCTTGGAAAAACAGTCTGCTTGTCCTTGTTTCCCTGCACTGTACCCATCACGCACGTGTCTGCTGTGTGTGCCTGGATGTGTACATGTGTGTGTATGTGTGTGTGTGAGAGAGAGGATGCTGTCATCTTTACACGGGATCACGGGATCCTCTCCCTCTCTGTTTTTACCGCTGCAGAAATCCACCCATCTGTCGCTACTAATCAGCAGAGAGCAGCTTGCATGTTCACAGGGTTTTATACCAGGATGACATGTCTCTCTCTCTCGCTCTTTTGCTCTCTCACTCTCTCTCACACACACACACACACACACACACACACACACACACAAAGATTACACTAATAGTGACACAGCAAAGCAAACCACAGCATCACATGCCCTTCTAGCCAATACTCATTAAAACACCATGCTGTAATTTTGTTTATCTGTGCATCTCTTTTCAAAGCGATTTCAAAGTCATTTTAAAATTTTATAGCAGCTCTTATCATTTTTTCTATATTAAAAATGGAATTAATGACTATGTAAAATGTGAAAGGAGTTTCTCATAGTGTCAAACCCACAAAAAATGATCAGGTCAATTATTATCAGGTCATTGTTTTGATTTTATGGCTCACACCTTCACTGTTTTGTACCCATTGTACAGTATCTGCTCAGCAACAAGTAGCTCACAGACAAACTTAGCAGCCAGCTGGTGAACATAGTGGAGCATTTAGCAGCCAAAGAGGAGGTGGTGGAGACTAAACCAGGGCTCAAAGGAAAGAGAATCACATTGGTTTGGTGACCAGAAACACGACTCAAAATAAATGCTAATTTCGATACCATATGTAATTGCTGGGTGTGTAATAGCTACTGTTTGTTAACTAAGTGGCAACATCCGGGTCTGAAAAATTAGGCCAACAAGTGCCAAAAATTGCAGTTCTTCAAATTGCCACTAAAGTCCGGCTCCAAAAGCAAGTCAATCCCCACAGACTCCCATGTTAAAATGTCCAACTTTACAGCAGAAAAAAACAAATTTACAGCCTGGTACAAAATCAGTTTTGGTCTCTGTAGTTAATTTCCACCTTCATGGCAACTGTACAGGGGTGAATTATTATATAACTCACCTGTTTACATATTATGAAGTCTTACATTTGCATAATTGAGGGCGTGGCCACAGGTGACAGGTGGGTGAGTGTATGGTTGCACCTATCTCAGCTCCACACACGCCCCACCTTCTTGCCCATTTTTGGATTAGCCAGGAGTTAGGGGCAGAGTCAGACACTGCCAAGATGGCGATGGTGGAGCAGCTCACTCTGAGCTTCAAAACCCGTTCTTCAGAAACCTGTGGGTGATGTCACGGAGGCTACGTCCATCTTTATTTACAGTCTATGCTACTCACACATCTGCCACATCAATTTTACAATGTGGAAATGTTGTATTGTTGCCAAACTGTAGCTTAGTGTGCCTGACTGGTCTCATTTGTTTTACCGAATGTTTGCTTCTGTTAGTGATTCAAGTGAAGATGCATCTTACAACATATAGTAACATATAGTACATTGCACTTACTAATAGAGCATGATTCAGTAAAGTGAGTTTTAAAAGCCAGAAATCTCAACAGCTGAGTCATCAGCACTGATCAATGACCCTGTCATACCCCACAGATATGGTAATTTAGTGATAAGGCGCAGAATTAACCCTCACCTATATCCCACTAAAGTTCTCTCAGAAAAATATGGGATGCTTTGCGCACCTAGCGATGCTGTAGGTTTACATGCGATTTCCTGAGAGCCTCAAAAATCCCTGCAGCAGAATCTAACAATAGCTGCTGTATCACGAGACCTCTCGGAGGTATTTGCGTATTGTAGCATGAGGAAGATAAAAATAGTTTCTTTCTGTCCCTTCTCTCTCTCTCTGTCTATCCAGTGTAACTTCTAATCTCAGAACAGAGACTCTGGCCCACGCTGAGTCTGTTTGACAAGAAAGCGGAAGAGAAGAAACAAAAAACAAAGAGAGGAAAGGGTGGGATAGAAAAGAAGAAAGATGCAGATGGAGACAAGGGGGAGGGAGACTAGACACTTTAAATCTTTGACATTGTTAAACAGTTACAGCTGTTGGTAATGATGACAATGAGACCTCACTTCCAGATATTCTGAAGCTGTAAATGTCTCTCAGAATAAAGCAGGGGATTATTTCTGGAGGTGTCACAATCCACCAGTTATTAACAATGATACACAGAGAAATCTTTAGTAGAAAATCCAAAAAGATCAAGGTCTATACCCAGCTGCATGAAACTGACACAACAAAGGAAGAAGGTAGGCAGCTCTGTAACCATGAAAAGTCATGTCTGCTGTTTCTACGGTGATAAACTTGCCTGTAGAGTTACAGATTCACTCAAAAAACCTGCAGCAGATTACAAGACAGCACTCATTTTTTTGTAGTTTCTTAGAAGTTTCCCCTGAAAATGAAAAAACTACACACTAATAAAACTTTTATTCTAAATAGGAACAGGTTGACACATGGTGAAATATGCTTATATACGCTCATGCAGAGAGGTAGACGAGAATATTGACGCCACTTCTCCAAGAAAAGATGGCCACACCCGAGGCTCCAATGATGTTTTTACAAATTAATCAAAACCACAATTTCTCTATTGACCTATGAAGTCACCTGCTGTTTTTGTCTCCTCTCTCCTCAGGTGTGTCCTGTGTCTCTGTCCTCCCACCACGCCGGGGTTCCTTCTACGTTGAAAGTGGCACAGGCGTGTCGGTCGGCAGCGTGCTGACCTTCTGGTGCAGAGAGGGATACCAGCTGGTCGGCAGCGACAAAATCTACTGCACTGTCAGGAATGGCAAACCACAGTGGAGCAACTACCTACCTGTCTGTGAAGGTAAGCAGGTTTACTGGACTTATAACGCAATGCGAATGAGCCATCTTCTTAAAATATGTGAGCCTTTTTTTAAAGAGGACCTGTCATGCTTTGCCGAGTTTTCACTTTCCTAAAGTGTGTAATAGCTTTTTGTGCATGTAAGTGGTCTACAAAGGGAGTACCTCTGTCAGCGCACTTTTCTCATTTGCATGAAATGCCTTGTTGCGGGTCCAGGCCTTACATTCTGGACCTACTGACGTCATTACGTCCCTCAGTGCTGCCCACCTGCAGGCTGGACACTCCCTGCAAGCTTGGCACGTAGCAAAGCACGCGACTACTTAAAAGGAAAGCCAGGATTTTTGTTGTTTGTTGCTGTTTGTTTGTTTGTTTGTTTGTTTTGTAGCCATGCTGAAAAGACACTGTGTTTTCAATTGCCTGGAGAAATCTACTTTGTACCACAAATAGCTCAGTGGCTGAATTAATTTTTACCACAGTTCCCTTCACTTTTGCAAACATTTTAGCAGGAGTGGAAAGAGAGCGGAAAAATCACACTGAAGTACAAGTACATGTACTCAGATACAAGTACAAAGTACGTCAGTTAAAATGTTCTTGAGTAAATGTTACAGCCTTACATTTTTAAAAGGGGGGAAGAGGAAGGGTAAAAAATACGTTGTTAACAATAACATATGATAAAACTATTAAATTAAATAAATCTTCAGGCTACAGGTGCATGTGCATTGGTATTTCACTGCCCCATTCCCAGGTGAGAACAACACCGAAAGCAAGCAATAAATTCCAGTCAGGCTCTTTGCAGCCTGTGCATACAGCTGATGATTACACATATACACTCAGTTGGCAGTTTATTAGGAACGCCTAGCTAAAACTAATACAACAGTCCTGCAGTTTTAATATTAATTATTGTAGCGAGTTGTTGATTCAACTGTATGATCATGTTGGAGGATGTGGTGTATGTTGCTGTGGAGCTGTGTTACATTACAACATAAGCTCTACAGGAGCTGCACCGAACACAGAAAACAAACGATACGTCGCTAGGTAACGCAGTAGTTGTTGAAGCCGTACATTGTTGCACACACCTGTCTGAATCTCCTGCACCTCAAAGTCCTCCACAATCTGCCCTAAATCCAGCCTCTCTGCTAGCACTCGGTGCAACATATAACCGGTCCGCTCAGCCTCTCTGGTCTCACTGCGTGAATGAGCTCTGCAGTCACAACAGGACTCATCAGAAACAGCGGGAAGGTTTTGCATAACCTCACTGACAGTAGAAGTGAAGACAGAAATCACAACTGAAGGATCCACTGTCAGTATTTTAGCATGCACCTGTTGGTCACGCAACATGGCAGGTGTGTTT
>NW_019174393.1:16103848-16116251 GCF_002260705.1 Seriola dumerili
GGAGAGAGATTTTTTGTTAGATCCTGAAATACGGTCTTTTATCAACACTAGTGAAGATATCTTCAGGTTTTATTCTATGACATAGAATCTAAGCTTTTTATGTCTAGTTTTTACATCGGATGCTAACAAGTGGCTAAATGAGAACTGCAGACATTAAAGTCATCATAGTCGCCGACACGAGAGACCAATCTACTCACTAGTTTTGTTTTGACAGCCTCCCTGTGTGGAGGAATGGCTTTTTGTAGAGGTCAAGAGCTAAAACCAAAGTTGTTGGAGTTGGAAGTGTAGTGGTGGTGAATATGTGAAGTCATGTGACCCTGGTGTAGTGATTTTATAGGCCTCACATTTACTTTTAACATCTGGCGATTGTATTTAGGCTTCAAAAAGATCATAAAGAGGCTGTTCATTAGTGAAGATTATCCTGCATGAACAAAGCATGCAGGCATCGGTAAAAAAAAAATCATTTAAAAATTTCCATTGGCTTTTTTGTCGAGGCGGAGACAGGGTGATGCTAACATCCAGGTTTAGCCTAAAAAAATACGATCATTCGTGCAGCACTGTATAATTCAATAACAGTGAACCAGCCCAGTGTGAACATAAGTTACCCAGGCTTCGTCAAATGAACAGGCTAGCTAGATAAAGTGGGTTGCTCGCCTTGGAGAGTGATGAGGAAGAGATACTATCAAGTCCTATCAGTGACTAAATCAGCTGCCAGCCTCAATATAGACATAGGCTCGCTCTGATTATTATTTAGTTAATTTTGGCCTTTCTCTGCGCCATACAAAGGAGATGTTCATTAAACATTTTTAATGCTATACAAATCATTACAAATTCACCTCTTCATCTTTGTTTTGCAGTGGAGGCGTAAATTGACAGTGATATCTCAAAACCTGGATGAAACAACAAAGATTTCTGCATGGCACTGGCAATTAAATTAAGAAAATATGTGACCCTTTAAATGGTTTTTTTCTAAATGGATGTATAAATGAAAACAGTTATATGGCTTTAAAATTCCACAATAGGCTGAACTCCATTGGAAATTTAAAAGTCATTTTAGATACACTTCATCAGTAAGTTGAAGAATCTCAACAGCTTCAAGAAGAGTGAAAGTCAATTAGATTCTAATCAAAGTCAAATTTTTATTCATTACAATAAGGAAAAAAAAAACATTTCCTTTTGATATTTCAAAGGAAATTTTTCCTTCAAGCGATCATGATTTTTTTTATCCTTTATTCTATTATGTGTTATTATAGTGAAAAAACTAAAGAAACTCCCTGTTTACTCTTTGTAGTTCCTCCTTCTCTCCAGTCTTGCAAGCCTTTAATCAGCCAATGCTAACTTTCTTGCTCTTGCAACCCCCAGCTCTGTCTATAGAGCAGACCACAAAACAAACAAGCAGGTGTTTAGTGTTGAATTTCGATCCTTAAATGCAAAGAAGTACATTGTATGTAACCTTATAGTACAGGTGATTTCCATTGCATGCTGTCTGTCGCTGCCTGATTTTACTGCCAGTTTTCCTTTGCATAGCAGAACCGTGCCTGTGGTCAAAGAACAAAAAGATACAGTATGTAACTCAGGCGGAGGGTAGTAAAGAAACAGAAGGAAGTGCAGAACACAGGGATAAGGTAGGAACTGAGGGACAGAGGGACCGTGGTGGGAAGCAACAGGAAGTAGAAAAAACAGAGGGATGTGTTGGTGGGAATTCTCACATTTTCAGTAAACATAAGGAAGGGAGCAAAGGAAGAGAAGCAAAGAAAAAGGGAAGTATGACCTGAGGTAATGACCTGCAATAGCAGCTCAATACTAAATAAAAAGGACACAGCAATTACCGTACCGTGGCAAACACTGGACCTTGAGGGGCTGATCCACTAGACTACCTGACATCGAATAAGGGGTCCAGCAAATATGGATAAGAGCATTTGAAGAAGAAACAGTGGGCAAAATGCTGGCTTTGGTGACATTAAGGCCCTATAGGGGGGATTCAACAAATGGAAAACATCTTGCGCTAAATGGAAATGCCTGGATGATAAACGCCTTAGCAGATGGAACTGAATTCCAATCCGTATCGAACCAGCTTATGGATGGCCTTGCAAAAGAATATCCTTTCAAAATCGACCCTAAAGCATTAAAGGGTGAGCCTCTTCTCTGACACCGAGAACCCTAGCAGCCGCGAACTAAAAAGGTGTTAACAAGAGACTGAGAGGAAGCTGAAGGCAGTCCTCTATTCACCACAAACCAACATCAAGTGACTGAGGCTCCGGCTCCAGTAAGGGCAGAACCATGAAGAAATCAAAGAGTTCTGTGATCATGTGATACACGCTATAGAGAAATATAGAAAGGACGAGCAGAGATTGAAGGAGCAAGAGAGAAGAGGTTCAAAGACAAGTTGGCTCAGTACAACTAGCGAGCTGACTGATAAAGAACAAGAAAACAACAACTCAGGCGAGGCGGCACGTGACACGCGACATTTGCTTAACGCTTCCGTGATTAATGTCTATGACCAACAGCCAGAAACACAGCAACAGTCCCAACTACGAGGAGACAACCTGATTATTCGCACAGAGGGGACCCACCGGGAGTTTGTTGGGATTTTGAAGAGCCTGAACACTCTCCGGCCAAACAGTAGGCCGGCCCCTTATTGGATGGACGGGGTGCTGGGGATCAGCTTGCAGCATGGCAGCTTGCAAATTAGCCAGAAACAAAGCTGCCATGGTGTATACTGGACTCTGCATACGCTCACGCGTGTGGCACTTATTTGGAGGCAGTCTGGAAACGAACAGGGTTTAAAAGGGTCTGTGAGATCACCATGAAGGATGCTGGTTGTACTGTGTCATTGACCATAGTTGATCTCTGGTTTGCACAGATACAGATCACTGTGCGAGGGGGGAGGTGATTAAGAAATATAAAACAGCAGGATATTGGTCCCAGGCAATGGTTGATGATGTGAAAATCTGTGCTCAAAAAAATGTAAGAAAAGAATAACAACACACTTAGGTCACATTCCAGTATGCTATAAATACTAGAGTTGTTCTGGTCTGTTTTCAGTTTCTTTGCAAAGTTTGTTTGTTTCTTTCTTTTTATTATTATAATATTCCATAAAATGCCATCATTTATAACATCCATCACTCATAAACCGTAACACTTTTATATCTTTTCAATTGACATGTATTTGTATTTATTTTTTCCACAAACTCTTCTTTGGCTGCAACTGTGTTTTTTGTAGTTACTGTTTTGCTGTACAATCGTAAATACAAAATATAATCAGATCTTCTTCATTTGATTACTTCTTTTTATCCAGGATAACTAAAGCCAGCATAATTTATATTAAATACATTTCAAGTCTTCAATTAAATCCACGTATCAAACTCTGTTCTGCCAGTCAAGTCTAGTGCAGGCAGACGAACCACTTCATCTCTCCACGTGTCAGCGTTGCTCTGTGGGAAAATGAGGTCATCTCCTCATTTTCAACTGTCATGAACACAGTGATGAACGAGGTCCAGCTTTCTTATATATTTTCCCATCCCTCTGTTTCTCCTCCTCCTCTGTTTCCCTCCGTTCTCTCTCCTTCTTCCAAAGATACACACACTGATAACACAAGCTGAACTGTTAACTGTTGGACTAAAATATATCTCTTTATTCCGCTTTTATGGCAGTCTTATTATTATTATACAACAATAGTTTACAGAAAAAGAGTCCAAGCTTTTTAAACCCCCGCCCCTTTCAAAAAATGTAAAAGTGTAGAATTATTAGTGTTTTCTACTGGAGTTCTTCTATTAAAAAATAAAGCCCAAAAACTAGAGTGGTAAACTGACTAAAAGCCACAGTAGAGGGGCAACAGAGATGATGATTTTAATGCTTGCACATAACAGTAGCTCAGAGGGGACAACAAAGGTTTAAGAGTGAGCATTCATTTAAAAAGATCTGAAAGAACTGCAGGTGAGTTTACAGTCGACATGGTTCCTCAGTTACTCCATCCCCTCTGCTCAAACTTCACATATCAGTGCATTCATGTGGCCATTTCCAGTGCATCACACACAAAGCAGTCCGCTCACAACGCTTGACCAGTCCGACGTTTTCAAAATAAATCTTTGTCTGTTGTTAATCACATATAAAAACCTTAGTTATTATCACACAAGAAGATCTTTTTTAAATTGTAAAAAAAAAAAAAACATTGTCTGAACCTGTGCCTGGGCTCAAACAGATTTTTAAATTCATTCAGTATTTGATATTGCTCATTTCCAGTCAGTATTTGAGTCATGTGTCTTCTTCATGTTCCTAAACCCATTCGAGGCTCTGAGCGTCTGTGCCACAATATCTCACCTGTCTAACTGTCGACCTTGAATGCGTTTTTGTCATAAATAACATGTTGACAGAATGAGTTGTGGCAGTAGACGGAGAAAATTAGACAGACAGAAAGAAAGGTAATGATTTTGGTGAGAAAGACAGGATCAATTTAAGCAATCACTGTATTATTAAATCCATACAAACAGCAAGAATTGGTTCCATTCAGCAGTGGCAGCGACAGCAGCCTTTTAATCACAGTGTGCTTGCTGCCCATAAATCCCTCAGCATCAAAATCTGGGACATATTAAACAGAGCTGAAAAGTGACCTGAAACCTTTTTTTTATTACATCACACAAAAGCTCTGGCTTAAAAGTGGTGAGATTACAGAAGTTAAGTCTACTAGCATTTAAGCAAAATATACTGTATATATCTCTGTTGTTTTATTTAGGTCTAGATTAGGTTAACTGGACCTCAGGAAGGCTGATAGGGATCCAATTACATAATAAATATAAACTATTTTAAAAAATCAACATGTCGAGAGCTGCCGAAACAGTGGGCGGCCATTGTTGAAGTCCTCTTTGCAGGTCAATCTTTTCAATACAGTGTCAAAGTTTGAACTGAATTAGTACAATTTAAAGTACAACTCTCCGTCTCCTTTGTCAACATGCTGCAAGAAGCTTTCTTGTAATTTCTGACGGGCAAAAAGAAAGCAGGACTTCCCGTGAAGAATTCCTTCTTGCAGAGAACAGCAGCAGCAGAAGTTCAGTAAGAATTAAAGAAAAAAATCTTAAGTGTTGAGTTCCTTGTGGTTATAGTCCAAACTGCAGGAGAAGTTCGGCAAGCATGCAGTAAAAGGGGGAACTTCTACACTGGCTGCATGTCCATTTCTACACTTTCCTTCATGTCTGCTTTGGAACATGCATTTGTAGCCGCTTGTGGGAGAAAACAGGGATAAAGAAGGGAAAAAGACTTCTGTGTCTCCAGAAATGTGCTGCGACACTTTCTCTCCGTGTCTTCCCTCAACGTTGCCCGTGGGATGGCGCAGGGCTTCTGTAAATATGGAAAGTGAAAGACGTAGCTACTGCCATGGCCGCTGGCGGTATCGGGTTAGAGGTTGGGGTAGGATAGGCGCTGGTGTTGGTGGGGGTAACGGGCAAGCCGTGTTGGGGTTTGGCGGGTACGTCGGGGTGGGGTACTAGCGCCATGATGTGAGGCTGCCGTGGTGGGCTGCGTGGGAAGGTGAGGAGGTCAGCAGAGGAGGAGGAGGGGAGGTGGAGGTAGAGAGGAGCGGATGGTGCGGAAGGGGCGGGAGGGTGCTGTCGGAGTTGGGACCCTCTGCAGGACGACGTGCGGGTACAGCTGGGACTCGGAGCGGTAGAGTCCGGGCAGGGAACCTTCAGCAGACTCTCCTGACTCCTGTATGAGAGAGACAACAGAGAAGCAAGAATTTCAAGCATCAACTGAAACTACTGACATATAGCTCCATATTTTCCTCTGTGTTTCATTTGAAGTGTTGATCCATAAGAAGATATATTTTTGGTTTTAAGAACTAAAACCATCTTAATGTAGTTTTACATCTCCTCTCTCCAGGCTTCTCTCTGGAGTCTAGCAATAAACAGGTCAGTGAGCCAATCAGAAGAGAGGAGGCTCTGAGCCAGGGGTGGGCTTGGGGCATGGCTGAGGGCAGTGACTGCTTTGTTGTGGACATCACAAATTACAGAAGTCCTGAGGCTTGGTTTTAAGGTTCAGTTTCTGAATACAGGCTGTGTGCATTTCTCTTTGGACTGAGCGCTTTGATACTTTCACAGTATTAATATAGAACCTAGACTTGCTTTATCATCAAACAACATATGGACATCTACCTTTATACAATATGGGACCTTTAAATTACTGACATTTGTAAAAAACTTGATAAACTGGGTCAGGATTTGGTTGGCCATATATATGTATATATATATAATATATAATAACTTTGTCTGGATTTCATTTATCTAAGCACCGGCACTAAAGTAGTAGTATTAGCTCAGTGATTTCAAAGCACTTCAGCCTCCTGGAATCACACAGCATAAATTTTTCTCATTTCCTCCACCAAATTCTTTTTATTTAGGTGGTGCAAAGCACTTGTTTTCACTTTGTTAGTCAGTTTGTTTACGTATTGATTGTTCTTGTAATTATTGATACCTGCACCATGGTATGAGAGTGGTTGTCTTTTCTTCTCTTTTCTATTTCTTGTACTTATCTCATTGGTTGATTCTTTATGTTCACATACTGTGATATCATCCAATGTATTTGGATCTCAGAAACCAGAAATGTAAAACACTGGATGTCAGGCATCATTATTATTGTTTTCAGCAGAAAATATAGAACTAAAAAGTGAGACAAGTGACACTAAATTGGTTCTCTGTAGATGTGAGTGCTGATATTTTTACCTCTGGTATCCTCTGTTCTCATATCCATTGAGGCTCCAGTAAGGTAGAGGGGGCTGTCGGGAGCCAGACGGGGGTTCATCCTCTGGAGAGGTGGAAATCTTGGGAGGAGGAAGGCTTCCAATCACCCTCCTCTCTCTCTAGCCAACACTCACTGCGACGGGATGAGTGCTTCTTCTGCGCCTGTGGAGGAGAGAACTTTATCAGCTTACTGGCCCCTGTACACCAGGGACAAAGAATAAAAACAAAGTTTGGACGTAAAGGAGACTATTCAACTATTCGACTACAGGGGTTATATGAGGGTTCCTTCTGGCATCCCTCTCCTCCTACTGCTCCGTCCCTCCCTCTTGGCTCGGTCCGGCTGGATGTTCCTGCAGACAGCAGATGAGGAAGGACAGGGACATAGCGAGGATGACGATGCACTCACCACTGAAGCCAACACAGCCACTCTCAGACCACGGTCCTCCGGCCTGGGGATCGCTGTTGGTAGGAAAGAGATGACACTGCATTAACAGACTCAGATAAGCTTGTTCTGCATATGTTGGAGTTATTGAATTCATGCATAAACATTAAATATGAAGGAGAGGAACCACAACATCCATTTCCTCTCTTGGCTCCATTTATTTGTCTTGCCTTGTGCAGATGACATGATGACATGACATAATTGTTTGCATTGATACAGGAAAAAATAAGCAAACTTTGAATAGGACTTATGGCCTGGCCATTTTTAAGGTTCTTAATTTTATTCTTTGTGTCTACTGAAATAGATTTACATGCCTCAATGCTCCAAAAAGACATATTTTTCTTATACTGTACATCTTATACTGATCTCTATTCATCTTCTGTCTGAGAGATCAGGGCTTTTTAAGGCCCCACTTCCACCTCTGAGCGCAGTGTGGTGTGATTGGTCAGTTCGTTGGTCAACACGTTCCTCTATCTGACTTTCTGCGCAGCTGCAAACAAACGGTTGTGGCTGCTACAATGCCGTCGGTTTCTGCATTTCAGTTTGAGCCAGAGTCCGGTCTTGAACCAGAAGATGATAGACCCAATACTCGGAAGGCAGGAAACGAGGGGGAAGGAGGGAAATGCTGAAATGTGGAGAGAGGTGCCGCTATATTTTATGATTAACTGTATGATAACGCAACAAACGTCAAATCAGCTGACTGGATGCACCGCCCAGCGACCATGGCAAGTGTCCCCAATCACTGTACATTGTTGCACACACCTGTCTGAATCTCCTGCACCCGAGTATTGGGTCTATCATCTTCTGGTTCAAGACCGGACTCTGGCTCAAACTGAAATGCAGAACCGACGGCATTGTAGCAGCCACAACC
Source organism: Seriola dumerili (assembly GCF_002260705.1). NCBI lineage: Eukaryota > Metazoa > Chordata > Actinopteri > Carangiformes > Carangidae > Seriola > Seriola dumerili. The sequence goes on from NW_019174393.1 coordinate 16,111,893, forward strand.
GTTTGTTTGCAGCTGCGCAGAAAGTCAGATAGAGGAACGTGTTGACCAACGAACTGACCAATCACACCACACTGCGCTCAGAGGTGGAAGTGGGGCCTTAAAAAGCCCTGATCTCTCAGACAGAAGATGAATAGAGATCAGTATAAGATGTACAGTATAAGAAAAATCATAGGCAAGTGTCCCAAATCAAACACACCTGCCATGTTGCGTGACCAACAGGTGCATGCTAAAATACTGACAGTGGATCCTTCAGTTGATTTCTGTCTTCACTTCTACTGTCAGTGAGGTTATGCAAACCTTCCCCGCTGTTTCTGATGAGTCCTGTTGTGACTGCAGAGCTCATTCACGCAGTGAGACCAGAGAGGCTGAGCGGACCGGTTATATGTTGCACGCGAGTGCTAGCAGAGAGGCTGGATTTAGGGCAGATTGTGGAGGACTTTGAGGTGCAGGAGATTCAGACAGGTGTGGCAACAATGTACGGCTTCAACAACTACTGCGTTACCTAGCGACGTATCGTTTGTTTTCTGTGTTCGGTGCAGCTCCTGTAGAGCTTATGTTGTAATGTAACACAGCTCCACAGCAACATACACCACATCCTCCAACATGATCATACAGTTGAATCAACAACTCGCTACAATAATTAATATTAAAACTGCAAGGACTGTTGTATTAGTTTTTAAGCTAGGCGTTCCTAATAAACTGCCAACTGAGTGTATATGTGTAATCATCAGCTGTATGCACAGGCTGCAAAGAGCCTGACTGGAATTTATTGCTTGCTTTCGGTGTTGTTCTCACCTGGAATGGGGCAGTGAAATACCAATGCACATGCACCTGTAGCCTGAAGATTTATTTAATTTAATAGTTTTATCATATGTTATTGTTAACAACGTATTTTTTACCCTTCTCTTCCCCCCTTTTAAAAATGTAAGGCTGTAACATTTACTCAAGAACATTTTAACTGACGTACTTTGTACTTGTATCTGAGTACATGTACTTGTACTTCAGTGTGATTTTTCCGCTCTCTTTCCACTCCTGCTAAAATGTTTGCAAAAGTGAAGGGAACTGTGGTAAAAATTAATTCAGCCACTGAGCTATTTGTGGTACAAAGTAGTTTTCTCCAGGCAATTGAAAAACACAGTGTCTTTTCAGCATGGCTACAAAACAAACAAACAAACAAACAAACAGCAAACAACAACAAAAATCCTGGCTTTCCTTTTAAGTAGTCGGTTGCTTTGCTACGTGCCAAGCTTGCAGGGAGTGTCCAGCCTGCAGGTGGGCAGCACTGTGGGACGTAATGACGTCAGTAGGTCCAGAATGTAAGGCCTGGACCGCAAACAAGGCATTTCATGCAAATGAGAAAGTGCGCTGACAGAGGTCTATCCTTTGTAGACCACTTACATGCACAAAAAGCTATTACACACTTTAGGAAAGTGAAAACTCGGCAAAGCATGACAGGTCCTCTTTAAAAAAAGGCTCACATATTTTAAGAAGATGGCTCATTCGCATTGGCGTTATAAGTCCAGTAAACCTGCTTACCTTCACAGACAGGTAGGTAGTTGCTCCACTGTGGTTTGCCATTCCTGACAGTGCAGTAGAATTTTGTCGCTGCCGACCAGCTGGTATCCTCTCTCTGCACCAGAAAGGTCAGCACGCTGCCGACCGACACGCCTGTGCCACTTTCAACGTAGAAGGAACCCGGCGTGGTGGGAGACAGAGACACAGGACACACCTGAGGAGAGAGGAGACAAAAACAGCAGGTGACTTCATAGGTCAATAGAGAAATTGTGTGTTTTGATAATTTGTAAAAACATCATTGGAAGCCTCGGGTGTGGCCATCTTTTCTTGGAGAAGTGGCGTAATATTCTCGTCTACCTCTCTGCATGAGCGTATATAAGCATATTTCACCATGTGTTCAACCTGTTCCTATTTAGAATAAAAGTTTTATTAGTGTGTAGTTTTTTCATTTTCAGGGGAAACTTCTAAGAAACCACAAAAAATGAGTGCTGTCTTGTAATCTGCTGCAGGTTTTTTGAGTGAATCTGTAACTCTACAGGCAAGTTTATCACCGTAGAAACAGCAGACATGACTTTTCATGGTTACAGAGGCTGCTACCTTCTTCCTTTGTTGTGTCAGTTTCAATGCAAGCTGGGTATAGACCTTGATCTTTTTGGATTTTCTACTAAAAGATTTCTCTGTGTATCATTGTTAATAACTGGTGATTGTGACACCTCCAGAAATAATCCCTGCTTTATTCTGAGAGACATTTACAGCTTCAGAATATCTGGAAGTGAGGTCTCATTGTCATCATTACCATACAGCTGTAACTGTTTAACAATGTCAAAGATTAAAGTGTCTCGTCTCCCTCCCCCTTGTCCCTCCTTGCATCTTTCTTCTTTTCTATCCCACCCTTTCCTCTCTTTTGTTTTTTGTTTCTTCTCTTCCGCTTTCTTGTCAAACAGACTCAGCGTGGGCCAGAGTCTCTGTTCTGAGATTAGAAGTTACACTGGATAGACAGAGAGAGAGAGAAGGGACAGAAAGAAACTTTTTTATCTTCCTCATGCTACAATACGCAAATACCTCCGAAGGTCTCGTGATAAGCAGCTATTGTTAGATTTCTGCTGCAGGGATTTTTGAGGCTCTCAGGAAATCGCATGTAACCTACAGCATCGCTAGGTGCGCAAGCATCCCATATTTTTTGAGAGAACTTTAGTGGGATATAGGTGAGGGTTAATTCTGCGCCTTATCACTAAATTACGCATATCTGTGGGGTATGACAGGGTCATTGATCAGTGCTGATGACTCCAGCTGTTGAGATTTCTGGCTTTTAAAACTCACTTTACTGAATCATTGCTCTATTAGTAAGTGCAAATTATTATATGTTACTATATGTTGTGTAAGATGGCATCTTCACTTGAATCACTAACAGAAGCAAACATTCGGTAAAAAATGAGACCAGTCAGGCACAGCTTAAGCTACAGTTTGGCAACAATACAAACATTTCCACATTGGTAACATTGATGTGGCAGATGTGTGAGTAGCATAGACTGTAAATAAAGATGGACGTAGCCTCCGTGACATCACCACACAAGGTTTCTGAAACGAACGGGTTTAAGCTCAGAGTGAGCTGCTCCACATCGCCATCTTGGCAGTGTCTGACTCTGCCCCTAACTCTGGCTAATCCAAAAATGGGCAAGAAGTGGGGCGTGTGTGGAAGCTGAGACGGGTGCAACCATACACTCACACCACACTGTCACCTGTGGCCACGCCCTCAATTATGCAAAATGTAAGGACTTCATAATATGTAAACCAGGTGAGTTATATATAATTCCCCTGTACATGTTGCCATGAAGGTGGAAATTAACTACAGAGACCAAAACTGATTTTGTACCAGGCTGTAAATTTGTTTTTTTCTGCTGTAAAGTTGGACATTTTAACATGGAGTCTTGGGGGATTGACTTGCTTTTGGAGCCGGACTTTAGTGGCAATTTTGAAGAACTGCAATTTTTGGCACTTGTTGGCCTAATTTTTTCAGACCCGTGATGTTGCACTTAGTTAACAACAGTAGCTGTATTACACACCCAGCAATTACATATGGTATCGAATTAGGCATTTATTTTGAGTCGTGTTTCTGGTCACCAAACCAATGTGATTCTCTTCTTTGAGCCCTGGTTTAGTCTCCACCAACCTCCTCTTTGGCTGCTAAATGCTCCACTTATGTTCACCAGCTGGCTGCTAAGTTTTGTCTGTGAGCTACTTGTTGCTGAGCAGATACTGTACAATGGGTACAAAACAGTGAAGGTGTGAGCCATAAAATAAAAAACAATGACCTGATAATAATTGACCTGATCTTTTTTGTGGGTTTGACACTATGAGAAACTCCTTCACATTTTACATAGTCATTATTCCATTTTTTAATATAGAAAAATGATAAGAGTGCTATAAAATTTTAAAATGACTTTGAAATCGCTTTGAAAAGAGATGCACACGATAAAACAAAATTACAGCATGGTGTTTAATGAGTATTGGCTAGAAGGGCATGTGATGCTGTGGTTTGCTTTTGCTGTGTCACTATTAGTGTAATCTTTGTGTGTGTGTGTGTGTGTGTGTGTGGTGTGTGTGTGGTGAGAGAGAGTGAGAGAGCAAAAGAGCGAGAGAGAGAGACATGTCATCCTGGTATAAAACCTGTGAACATGCAAGCTTGCTCTCTGCTGATTAGTAGCGACAGATGGGTGGATTTCTGCAGCGGTAAAAACAGAGAGGGAGAGGATCCCGTGATCCGTGTAAAGAATGACAGCATCCTCTCTCTCCACACACACATACACACACATGTAAGCATCCAGGCACACACAGCAGACACGT